>NW_028236808.1:0-67097 GCF_017979445.1 Akebia trifoliata
GAAGTCCATCAAGGAATGTCTTCCTATAAATTCGTTGAACTTTCTCATCCCTTTAGTAATGTTCGAGCCCCTATTCTTCTCATGAGTAAATCTAGTAACATTAAAATCCCCACCTAGAGCCCAAGGATGCTCCCAGTAACCCGCTACATCTTCAAGTTCCTCCCAAAATTGTGTTCTCTCCTTATTAATGGTTGGGCCATAGATCCCTGAAAACACCCATTGAAAATTTTCATCTCGTTTCCTGCATAAAATAGAAACCGAAAAAGCCCCGACTAAATTGTCCGTCACTTGAACCCGAGTTTTATCCCACATCATCAGAATACCTCCAGCTGAACCTATAGCGGGAAGGGCTATCCAGTCAATGTTTCTCCCCCAAATTTCCTTAATGATCTTATCGTCACAGGTAGCTAATTTCGATTCTTGAAGCGTAACCATAAGCGGATTTTTGCTCCTGATAAAAGCTTTCACTGCTGCTATCTTTCCCTTGTCACCTAACCCCCTAACATTCCAAGACAAAACTTTGAACGACATTGGACACCTAACAAGACCCACCACTGACCAAGAATCCTATCTCTTCTCCATCCTAACCACCTCCTTTTCCGCTCTTATTCTGATTAAACTCCTTGTCATCTCCAAGGGAACAACTACCACCAACTCATTATTGTCGCCATCCCTATAACTTCGGATTTCTTGAGGGTACTCGTAATCCATTTCCCCATTCCCATCCTCAATTCCATACGCTTGATTGATGCGTTTGCAGTCCTCGTCTAGAGCAGATCTATCTCGCATATCCCCTACAGCCACTCTCAAAATTAGGGAAGACTCCCTATCCTCTACCTCTGGCACTAAGCCAAAGTCTTCTGCCATATTCAATGCTTCACTCACTAGCCATTCCACTGTCTCCAATTCTGTCCTAACTACCCCTGCCTCACGAGTCTCCATTGTCGGCTCACCCATGTCTCTTTCAGCCCAATTGCCGTCACTATACACCTTTGTCTGATTGGCAACTGCCCCCTTACTTGATATCTGAGTAGAGAGTAATGAAGCCCGAGCTAACTGACTGTCATCTTTCCTGTTCTCTTGTCCACCTTCCTTCTCTTGGACGTACTCAACGGATTGAAGGGAGTGAAAATAGGCTGAAGAATACCAAGACCTGTACTCAGAGAAAACACCACATGGAACAGACAAAGGAAGATCTATAGACAGAATCAATGACGTAAACGAGAAAAAAATTTGGCCTCTAAATCGGGGAAACTCGCCAAGACATAATTGAAATACCTGAGGACAGGAGAATGGGCCAGTAAATACTTTAACCATTAAATTACCCATGTTTTTGTGCTCATCCCGCCTACTGCTTGGGGTTTCATCAACGATCGAGCTAACTGAGTGTTGTCGAAGATCAGTTCGCAGTCTCCCCCAGATTCTAGTCACAGCAACTAGATGGTGGTCCAATTGCTTCTCTCCTCTATTCTTCTGTCTTGCAGTTATTGGTGTTTTCATTGCCTCGACAGAATCCATTGTAGAATAAGAAATTCCACCAATCAAACTAGATTGTCATTTCCATATCTCTCAGACCTGTACCGATCATCTTATTTTTTCTTGTTCTACCATTCTCTCTGATAACAGTCGAACATGGGCCCAATACCTCTGTGGAATAACTACTAATCCCACTCTCAGACTGCGTCCACGATTTGGACTGCCCATCCCCAACCAACTCTACAGCATCCCTTTCATCATGCTTGGACTGACCATTCGGAGAAGAAGGCACATCATAAACCTCTTCCCGGTTGGAGAAATCGCTAAAAACATCATCTTGAATGTCCCTTTGAGCAGGTTCGAAGCATCTCTCCATATATTTCCCCGCCTCTAAGTCCCCTTCATCGTTTAGACTCTTTCCTCTCTCTCTGATCTCTATCTCAGCCTCACCATGTGCCTCGCCAGCTGTAGACAGAATTTCATCTACATCAAAACCACTCCACTCCTCCTGTACCAAGGCCTCGATAGAATTACTCTCCTTCAAATCTGGGTGCTGAGACAATGTCGGCTGAGTTACCTTCGTTGACACTCTCTTCTTGGTGCGTTTAAAGAACTTGATGGATCGATACTGTTGAAAATAACGTCGACGGGCCTGCTGCAGCTTAAGTCCACTCTTCTTTGTAACTGGGCCTTTACGAATCAGATCCCTGGATAACTTGCCCAAAGTCTTCCCCACTGGGCTTGCTGTCGTAACAGTTTTGTCTACAGATGGGCCTACACAGCCCAACCCACTAAAGGTCGAATAACCTTCATCATCAGGAGAGAGCCTAGCAATGACAACATGGGGCCTCACCTTCGGCCCGATATCAACATCATTGGGCTTCTTACGTTCCACTAATCCATAGTTACGCAGCCACCTAGTATAGGCGAGGTTACGAGCTGCCTTTCGTAGTAAATACACCGTACGCACATAAAGACGACGTGGCTGCAGGTTACTACTTCGGGCGACACGTGTCCCTAGACACTGACGAAATTTGAAAAAAACACTTCTTTCGCACGCAAACTCTCAAGGGATTTGATACTGCCCGAACTTTTTTGATAATCCCAGATATCTTCTTCCCCACACTGCGCACATGTTCTTCTTGCTGAACTTCCTCATTGACTACCTGTATGCCTAAGTCCATTAAGGTTCTAGCCGTAATATCAACTCCTTTCCCCACCCCCTCTATGGTTTCCAATCGTTGAACTTCATCTCCTGCCACCTCCACACCTATCCTATACCTGAACCCATCCATCCACAGATTCAATCCTCGTGGCATCTTCCACAGGCATCCTCGGACTTTAAGCTTCGCTTTATCTAACCTCGCGCAGTGAAGAGTATTTCGATCCACCTCTAGCAATCCACCTAGCTGAGTGCCTATCTTTCGAAAGGCATCGGAATTCCAAAGGTGGAACGGCAGACCTCTAATGCACACCCAAGTCCCCTTCTCGATCCAGTCTGTTTTAATTGCATTGCAATCCGCGAACCATGGTCGTAGAATGAAGGACTCGTTGCCAATTGAAATTATTCTCCTTAAGTTCACCTTTTGAAATTCTGTCTTGTTACCCACCATAAATATTCGAGTAAGTGGTTCCCACTCTAACAGTTTTAGTTTCTCAGCCTTAGGGAGGGATTGTTTCATTGTAGAAAAGAACTCCTCCCAATCCGCCTCTAGAGAACTCGACCTGCAAATAAAGGCCCATCTCCACTTCCCGAACATAAAACCATTGTTGTACACTTGCTTAATCTCATAACCATAGCTCTTCTCCTCTCCTGACTCTACTGTAGACTCTGTCTTAGAGTCCATGGTATGGTTAACACCCTTCGTCCATGGATTGGCTGGCCCACCCTCATCCACCTGACCCTTCAACTTCTCATCCGGGGTTAAACGAGCTTTAACCGCAATGCTAACCTCTCCCCATCCATTACCCCTTGAGCCTGCTGGGAACACAATCCCCTGGGATCGAAATTTGTCCGAGAACTGTTGGAGTTTCAGGAATCTACCAAAAGGGTTATGATCCCCTTGAATCAGAAAAATTCTGCCGTTCTTCGAATATTTCGCCTTATCAAACTTCAATGAAGTTCTCGCAACTTCAAGTTGCTCAGAGACCCATATAGCTTCCTCCTCTAGCAGCTGAATAGTAGATTACATTCTTCTTCCCTTTTCCTTAATCTCAATACCTCTTCTACGTTGGATCCACACCTCCTTCAGCTCGAAAACCTTCCACTCTACCTTAATCTCCATCAGTTTGTATTATTTGTAAATATGTTTTTGAATATCTATCTTTGGTTTTATAAACAGGCGAATTACAATATCTTGTGTATAGGGTGGTTTAGGAAAATGGTAAAAATATTTAGAGAAGTGTAGATACATCCATCTTTGCAAATAAGTTTTGTTTCAGAAATACATATTACTCTCCCTAAACTCTTGTTTTTCTAATCATAATATGTTTATTTCACCCTCACTACAACTATCTAAAATTACCATTCTACCACCTCAAAGGAGGCAAATGTGTTTTGGTCTATTTTTATTGGTGTAACTTTGATGGGCCTATATGAATTAATGTGTATTTTAAGTTTTTCACTTAGTGGGTCTAAACAGTTGTAGAAAAATGATGGTTGAATGTGCCAGAGATGAAGCTCATCCACTGTACATGACCATGTTTGTGTCTAATTGATCAGATCCTAATCTTGTACATTGTTTTTAGATATTGTTGCTTGTCATAAAAGTAACCACATGTCTTCTTAAGTACCCATTTACAAGAGATTTAGAGTAGGGTTGGAATGTTATCTTCATGTAAGTATCATAGTCAATAATTCCTGTCCAAATTAGAGACGACTTGTTCAAAGAATTAGACTTCAATTCTTTTGGGATTTCATATTAAGATGGGAGCAAGTGTATTATGCCGCAGTTCGTTTCCTTTTGTTTGTGCTAGAATTATCATATCAACCTCTTAATATACTCCATTTTTCTCTAATACATGCTTGTACCTATTAAAAATAATAATAATAAACAATGAGGGCCCTTTCAATTTACAATTGCTGTAATTTTGGTTTCCCAAAACTAGTGAATTTGGCCTCTATTTTATGTTTGCATTGGTTTTGAATGAATTAATTGCTTATTCAAGAAGGAATTTTCTTGGTATGGTTATTTGTAGACAAAGTAGTGTTGGTTGATAGAAATATGAAAGTAGATGTGGGTGAATGCAATGTAAAACTATGAAAGGATACACTGGAATCCAATTGTATTTCTATATGTAGTTCTTTGATACTGTAGAGCAGCTCCAAGGAGTTGGATAGATGCATCTTTCCAGCTTTGGTGAGTTCTCTGTTTGAGTCATGGGTGACGTTGGGGTCTTTTGTAAACTTGTAAAGTGTGTAACTTATTCTTCAATTTTCATGCTCCTTTTTCTATATTGGACAATTTCTCAAGTTTTAGCTGATGTTGCTTTCTCAATTTCTCGAGTTCTGATTTACTATTGCTGTAATTAAACAACAATTGTGCAGGTAATGCGTGAATCGGGTTTGAGCACAAACAATGGCTAGTCCTTTCTATGATTATCTTGAGGGTTGTATGGAACGTAATGGTGATTTTAGAAGTTGCGAGAGAAATAATAGAGTAGAGGGGTGTGACCAACCAAGAATTGATTCCATCACTATTCTACAACTCTTTTTGAGTTCATCCAAGCCAGTGCTTCGTTTTGCTGCAGTCCGTACTCTCAATAAGGTTGGCTCTCCTCTCTTTAAATCACAACTAGGTCTTCCGTTTTTTTTTTTCGGTACATATTTCTCTTCAATAATCACATGGCGTCACTTATCATAGAAAATTATAATAACTATATGCTACATATGTAATATATTTTCCAGTTGTTTTTGTTTTCCTTTTCTTCTTTTTTTTGGGTGCAACTTCTAGTATTTTTTGTTAAAAGTACAACAATACAAGGGTATTGAGCTTTCTAAATATGTGAAGCATTATTGTAAGTATGGAAGCACTAAAAGTGCATGCCAACTAGGCTTAAATAGGTTCTTTTGCTAGGTTGGGAAGTTGACGTAGGAATTTGGTTCAAAGATGTCAATACTTGCAACATTTGTTTTAATTCTTCAAGATCATTATCCTCTAGAGGAAGAATTTCAGTCTACGCAACTAGCATTCCAAACTAGGGTAATAGAAAATGAATTTCTTTTCAAAGATCGTACAACTGATTCTTATATTTTCGGTTCCACCAACTTCGTCGAGGATGGTAGATCTAAACTTGAATAGAAAATCTATGGTTACAAATCAATCGATTTTGTCTTTGAAGCTCTCTACTTCATCCAATCAACAACGACAACAACAACGACAATGACAATTGGTGTTGCTAGAAGAAGAAGATCTGATTAATTAATTGTTATTATTAACTATCTTGTAAATTTGGAAGGTTTGGTTGAATTTATTAGAGAAATTAAACGCAACTAACATTGTAGGTAATTCATTTTTTTTAGCTTTATGAGATTGATGTTTATGCATGGCTTTTTAGTTTCTTAACTTGTTCTGAGTTATTATCATCATCATTAAAGACTTGACCCAAAAATCTGTGTTTCACTTATTCAATGGTTTATAAAGCCATGTTGAAAGCCTTGTTATCTTTTTCTATGCTCTAGATAACACCATCATCAACGTCATCATAGTTTGCATCATTAATGGTGGCTTATATATGCGAATAATTTGGACTAAAGAACTTTTTATCATTTATCTACACTCAAACCATCTCAATACGTATTTTTTAATGCCAAGTTGCGCCCTATAGAAACTTCTATGACCTTATGATTGCATAATTAATATTTTTCCTTGCAAAGCATAATTGAATATGTGTATATTTTTTTTTGAATTTTTGTGTTTGTATAAATTGATATCCTTTTTTTCTTTTGTGGGGTCCTCTTGATTAGTGTTCATGTCTCAAATCATGAATTCACTTGTATCAGACGACGAAGCAAAATGGGAGTCTATTTTCTTGAAGCCGTGCACGTACAAAGAATAACATTTTGTTTACAATTCGTTGAGAACCTAGGTCTGTTCATTTATTTTCTTCTATATTAATGTTTAGTTAATAATCTAAGGTTTAGTAGCAAGCCATTAGATGTTTGTTTTTCTTTAAGACAAGATGCCTTGGTATTAGTGTTTTGAAATGAGAAGCTACTTGATTTTGAACCCTTGGTGGTTAGTGGCTTATGGATGGTGTGTGAATAATGAGTGGTTTGTGGGTTGTGGGTTGTGGTTTATGTTCTAGGGATTTTGGATTTTGGATTTTGGACAAGTTGCGTTTCATAGCAAGTTATTAGATGTTGGATTCTTTTTGGGAAAAGATGACTTGGAAGAGTCAACTTGGTATTAGTGCCTAATGAAATGAGACGATAGACCTGATTTTGAAACCTTGGTGGCTAGTGGTTCATTTATGAGTTCATGGTTTTATGGAATATGGTTTATGTTTTATAGACTTTGGGTTTTAGGTAAGTTGAAAGTTGGGTTTTATACGTTTTGAGTTCGGATTTGGAATTTAGGAGTTTAAGTATTCGAGTTTAAGGGGGTAGAGAGGTGAGTGTTGGGGTTACATTTTAAGGTTATGGTTGGTGTCATCTTGGTCGAGATTTTTTAGTCCTTAGTGGATTTGTCAAGGTTGTTTTGGAAAATTAACTTCATTTTAAAGTTGGGACTAGAAATCGGGTTTAAAAAATGTGAGGGTTTATGATCCATTAGTGAGTTGTCACATTCAATCTTTTAGATTTAAAAAATTCATAGTTGTTCAAGTGAGTTGATTTGATAATGTTATTAATGGGAAAGGTTGAATTTGTTTAATTAGTGCAAAATCTCAAATAAACTTACTAACAACATATGCACTAGAAGTCCTTGAACATTAAAAATTGTTAGGGAGGTATTATTAGTTTTAGTTAGATAAGAGTTTCCTAAAATTTGTCTTTTTTTAAGAATTGGAAAACCTTAGATTGTTTGTATAATTTATAAGGTTCGTATGTTTCTTGTGAATTATTTCATTTGTTCGAGAAATGCAAGTTTTTTAGTTGAAAATGTTATTGTGATAGTTATTTGGGTAATTATTTGGGTTTGATTATGGTTTGTCTTTTCATTTTTTAATGTTTCTTCTCGAAAATGGGGTCTCCAATTAGATTTTGTGTTTTAGATTCATCATTTACTTTATTTTTTTGGTTTAAAGATTGAAATTTTGAATTTGATTTTTTCTAGCGATTTGGGTTTTGACAAATTGATTTTGTAGGTTTGGATTTCTGATGGTGGAGGATGGGGATGCTTTGGAAGAGTTAAATTTCTTCTAGATTTGTTAGGATTACTTGTCAATTTTTAATTTTTATTTGGGAAGGCCCAAATTGTAATAGATTTAAGGAAGGAGGATAGTGAGACGTAACTGTCTCGGCCCCTCGGGTTCGTATATTGAAATTGGTGTCGGTGGCTTGAGTCGATTCAATCATCCTTCGTCTAGAACGGGAGGTAAGTTATTTCACCACGAATCCATTGTAAGTGGGTTCCTTTTTTTGCTTGTTTGTATGTGTTCCCAATTTTCACACTTTAGACGTATCACTTTTACATAAAAAGGGCATTCCTATGGGGAGGACACACGATAAGATAAGGATTAGATTTTATCATTGATTCCTTGCCCTTTTATGATTAAAAATTGACTCACATAAAATGTCCAATGTCTCAAATTAATTAAAATTCAGTAGACTAAAAATCGTGGGGTGATGTTATTGTTTAGTAGATATTAATAGTTGGTAAGTGATGTGGTTAGTTGGTAGATATTAGTGCTTCGTTATTAGTGTGTAATAATTGTTTTAAAATTATGGTTAGAGGTAGACTGTTTAGGAGGTAATTTTTACAAAGGGTTTATGCCTTAAGGCATGCTTTATTATGCAATGAGTCTTACATCTCAATAGCTTCAACATAACAAAAAATCGTGGGTCAATTTTTTTTTATTTTCTTATTTAATTTTACACAAATACCCTCCCAATGTCTCTTATTTACATAATCCTACTAAATAGAAGTATTTTTTCTATTCAAGAGATCTCTTAAAATCCCTCTTTAAAACCTTAAAATTTTCCTATACCAAAATTTCTTTTTAGAGGCTTCAATATTCATCGAATTTGAATCCATTGGTTCCTACAACTTTCTTATGAAGATTGTGATCAAATAGAACCAAGAAATCAAGTTATTAGTTGTTATTGTTTAGTAGATAGTTAATAGTTAATAGTTAGTGTGTAATGTGGTTAGTTGGTAGATGAGGGTTTCATAGTGTGTAATAATGGTTTTAAAATTATGGTTAGAGGTAGATTGTTTATGGTAAGAGGTAATTTTTACAAAGGGTTTATGCCTTGAGGCTTATGCCTAATGCCTCACGCTTCATTATGCAATGAGCCTTACACAATAGGTTCAACATAACCCAAAATCGTGGGTCAATTTTTTTTTATTTTCTTATTTTATTTTACACAAATACCCTCTCAATGTCTCTTATTTACATAATCATACTAAATAGAAGTGTTTTTTGTATTCAAGAGATATCTCAAAATCTCATTTTAAAACTTCAAAATCTATCTATACCAAAATTTCTTCTTAGAGGTTTTAATATTTATCGAATTCGAATCCATTGTTTCCTACAACTTTCTCACGAAGATTGTCATCAAATATAACCAAGAAATCAAGGATCCACTAAGGTTTTGAGGTATGTAATTTTTCTATGTATATTCTTGAATTTTTTACCTATATAGATTCATCATGCACGAATCTCAAGAATCTGAAATTAAAATTTATTCCATTCTCCCGCCACTCTTTTCACACACCTCTCCCACTCTCCCTTTGTCAATTGATGTGGTATACAAAATGCAATTTTAGAGACATTCATAGATAGAGGTGGTATTCATTCTGAGCTGTGAAAAGAAAATGGATGTTGAATATCAAAGCATTGCAGGATGGCATTGTCATAATTTGGTTTATTAAGTCTTGTAGCTTTATTGCTGTAGAGAAAAATATTGTTAAAGTGCATAGAAACTAAAATTTAGGGAACTTGTGTCTAATTTGTTTCCTATATTTTCTTGAATATTTGAAGAGTAGCATCTGGTTTAGTCCTTGCTGCAAATTTGAATTCTTTGTGGAGAACAAAGAAGCTGAAACAAACCCTTTTGGAGCCATCAGAGAAGCTCCCCACACCATTCGGAAGATAACAAGGAAGGATCATGTAAGAAATGTACGGACTTTTACCTCAATACAACGAGGCCACAAGTTTTCGATTGAAATCAGAATCAAGAAAAAAGAGGCCATTGGCCAAGTCACATGGCCCATGTGCTTAAAAAGCAAGGTTTAAAGCATATACGTACTCTCCACATTAAATTTTTAACAACAAATGCTGGTATGTTGCTGCATATCGTTGCTGTTTTTTTTTCTTTGTTTTCCTTTTACTGTCCCATTTTATTATTGAAATGTGCCATTCTTTTTTGTTATTATTGCTTCAAATTCCCATGGTGACATCATGCATCTGTTGTAACTTCTTCCAGTTCAAGGGATGGATTTGGAGCTAGAGGTTTAAGAGGGTTAGAGCAAGGCCACAGGGGTATGCCATTAGTTTGAAAATACAAGGGCATCTCTACTACTCACCAAATTTCTGATACTCTGATAAAGTTGTGGCCTACCCCATATCTTCTTAATTTCCTTCTCAATGGCCTTGCTATTGTTTTCAATCACTATGCTAACTATGAAACCTCAACCACGATCTTTGGCAGGTTAGGGAGAAGGTGGTTCAAGCGGGTAGGTTTCAGGTCATTTCTAGATGGAACTGGAAGTTTGATCTTGACAAGACAAGGGTATAACCTTGGGCCCACAAGTTGGTTGGGCTTAAGATAATTTGGGTTTGGTAGGGGTTATGAGATTTTTGGGAAGGGTTTGGTAGCTATTATTTGTTCGACCAGACAAAATCTAGAAAGTCACCAAAATAAATGTTGTATTATTGTTCATTGGTCCAACCTCACAAATGAAAGTGTTTTGTTCTCAACTCCAAGATTTGCAAATGAAAATATGGCAAGATTTGTTCCCAAATCCTGAAGCTCCAGGTACTCTAATCACTAAATCAGTATGTTGCAAGTTCTATTACACTAGATTTTCCTGATTCTTTTAATTAGTTCGGTTAAGCATTTCATAGGCTATAATGAAAAAACTTCCTTCAAGGAATATTAACGTGCAGAACTTCTAGTTATATGTCTTCGGGATGACATTCAATGCTATTGCAATATTTGTTCAGGATTTTGATGCAGTCATGAACCAGTAAGTTCGGCTGCATCACTTACTTCAAATTGTGATTCTTGCTATTTTCTATTGCAACAGACAAGTTGTTGATGTCAAACATGGGAAAACCTAAAAATTCACACACTACATTATGCTGCACTGGGCTCAGATTCATGGTTCAGTTGGTTTGGCACATTGCAAAGCAACTCTGAGGTCATGGGTTCAAGCCCAATATGAGTGAAACAAAACAATTAATGAATTAAGAATTGTTTGAAAAGAGTGTCGGTATGTGTTTGACATGTGAGTACGGCATGATGCCCAATATGGAAAATAGTCAGGAAGTAAACTGTCGAGAGTGGCAATTTTTGGACATGGTAGCCATTCTTATTAATTGTACTCAACCAGCCTGTTCAACTGAAATTAGCCAGTCTGACACATCGAGCACTCTTTTTAGTTTTTTTTTTTTTTTTGAGAGATGAACTAACTAACTAATTGTTGTTCAAACCGATCCCTTTATCCTGTTTGTCTTTCCATGAATCATGATTCTTTACTTTTACTTTAGTTTTTACGAAACGAACCAAAGAGTCAGCTTTTTTTTTTGGTTCCCTTTCTACCACATAATTTTATTTAGGGGAGGGTATTCAATCAAATCCAAAACAATTAAAAATGGATAAAAGTGAACTAATAAACAGCTGCGTCACCCACTTCTTCTTTTCCATCCTACTCTCTCCCCCTCTGTTTGTGTGTGTGCGTGCGTGACCAACCTGATCTCATCATTTACTCAAACCTTAGCTTTTGGGATAAGAGTTTGATATTTGGATTTATGTGAATGGATGGCCCATAAATTTAATTTGCTTCAGATCATCATCATCATTATTATCATCCCAATTTACAAGTTCAGTTTGCTTCAAATAATTAAATTATAATTATTTCAATTGCTTATAAATGCTTATTATCATTTTTTTATGAGTTTACTCATTTCAATGTTCAGAGGTTTCTTTCATGGGTACTCCTTAATTACAACTTGTATGATTCGCCATCATGCACTCAGGTATTTCACATTAAGAGCCCTCATCTTTTTGGACATTGTGTACATCAAAAACCCATATTTTGGCTTGTTATACTACTTTCATATTCGAAATGGTGTTTTATGTCAATGGTATTGCTGTATCAATGGTAATGAAGTATACAGATAACATCGTGAAGGTAAGACATGCATTGTTGATTGGCATTTGGATGTTCATACATAATTAACGTCTGATGATGTTTCCTTAAACTAATGAAGGCAGCAGATTTACTTGATGATTCACATCATACTTCACTCAATTTAAATTGTTGACGTCTATCTTTGACTTAATTGAGTCAACTGAATCAGTTTTACATGGTTGCCTGTTAATGTGCAGGTGTATTCTACTTTAGTGGAAATGCTTCTCACTGCAGTTGTATCTGTGTTTCTCTTTGGGTTTCATCTGTCCCTCGCTTTCTTCCTTGGTTCGACATGAGTACTTCTAGTTCTTTGAGTGGTGATGTTCAAGCTTGTAAGAATCTGGTTGTTCTCCTTCCTAACTTGACTAACTTGGGCCATTAGATCATCCAAGTGCTTATGAACACGTCTCACTGGTCCTTTTGCAGAAATTTCCTAGAAGTGCATGCTATACCCTTGTAATTCTTGGATTCACTCCCAGAAATTGTTGCAAGTACTGGAAGTAGTGACCAATTATCAATCTTTAATGACTTCTTATGCTTTCATTTTTGTAGATCGATATTTTCTCATTGTTTTCATAGTTAGTTGCTAGGAGTCGTAGATAAATTATGCTATCCCTAGGAAAAAGAAAAGACTCCTAGCTTACAACCATATCCCATTAATAACTATTAAATGTAACATGAACTACTATGGTGATCTACCTTTTATCCAATGTTCATGAGTTCAAGCTCGGGAAAAATCAGTGTACCTTAGATTAACACTGGTTTTGAGGCATGAGGTGTACGTCTTGAGGCGAAGCATAGCCTTCGTGCCTTGAGGCTTAAAGCCTCATCAAACATTAGTAAGGCTTACGCCTCATGCCTCACGCCTCACGCCTCAATATGCAATAAGGCTTACGCTTCAATATGTTCAACATAACCCAAAATCGTGGGTCAAAAAATTCATTTTTTTTTATTTTGCACAAATACCTCCCCAATGTCTCTTATTTACATAACCTTACTAAATAGAAGAGTTTTTTGTCTTCTAAACTTAGATTATCAAGAGATCTCTCAAAATCTCTCTTTAAAACCCTAAAATCTCCCTACACCAAAATTTCTTATTAGAGGCTCCAATATTCATCGAATTCGAATCCATCGGTTACTAAAACTTTCTTACAAAGATTGTGATCAAATAGAACCAAGAAATCAGGATTTTCTAAGGTTTTGAGGTATGTGATTTTTCTATGTATATTCTTGAACTTTTTACCTATTTTTTTTCTTTTCAAAAACTCATATTTTTCTCTTGTTTTTGTGTTTGATTCTTTTGTTTTTTTGTTCTATTCTACCTATTTTTGTTTTGTTTTAATTCTTCTCTAGTTTATAATAGGGTCTAAACTCTATTCCTAGGACTAGAGTAGTTATTTATTTGATGTTTGATACTCTATGACTGATGATACATCCTACATTTTTAATGTTTAATTTTATTTGATGCTTAAAGGTAGTTTACTTGTTTTTATATATTTTCTAAATCTATTATAATTTTATTATATATATATTATATAATGCCTCGCCTCAAGAACCCAAAACGCCTCAAATACGCATTATGTAATTATTAGCTAATGGTTTGACTAAAGGTTCGATGTAAATTGGTTGTAAGTAACAATTAATTGTTTATATATTGTTAGTGACTAGTGAGGAACAATGGTTGGTTAATGATTTTAGCTTCATTGCTTGCATTTAATGATTTTTTCCATTTTTAGTTGTTAATATTAAGTGATTAATGATTAGTGATGAGTGGTTAACATTTAGTAGTTTATGAGGGTTTAGGGGTTGGGGGGTTTGGGATTTATGTTTTTAGGATTTAGGTTTGGAATTTTTAGGATTTAGGTTTAAAAGGTTAATGATTTGTTTTTGATAAATCAGTGGTTGGTCGATGATTATTAGTTAAATGTTAGTAGTTACTAGTTATTGGTAAATGTTCAATGGATAATTTTGATTAGTGATTAGTGATTAATGATCAAGGTTAGTATTTAGTGATTTATTTGAAAAGATCAATAATTTGGTTTGTTGAATTTAGTTACAAATTGGTAGTGAATGTTTGACTTTTCATCAAACAATAGTTGAGATGTCCTATCCTCATATTTGCTAATTTTTAATCATAATATTGATTTATTTATTACATTACTCATGTTTGTTGGATTCATAATATTTTGTTTGGAATGCACTACTTGAGCAAATATGCCATCCATTATTTCAACTCCAATTCCAATTTGAACCAGTTCCAATCATCACTTTGGAGTATTTTATGTACACACCAGGTATTTTTGAGTTTTACACATTATTTGAGATTTAAACAACTCCCTTTAAAAATATCATGTGGCATTCTTATTTTAGTTTTTTTGTGGGTCTCTTTTAATCATAATATTGATTTATTTATTACATTACTCATGTTTGTTGGATTCATAATATTTTGTTTGGAATGCACTACTTGAGCAAATATGCCATCCATTATTTCAACTCCAATTCCAATTTGAACCAGTTCCAATCATCACTTTGGAGTATTTTATGTACACACCAGGTATTTTTGAGTTTTACACATTATTTGAGATTTAAACAACTCCCTTTAAAAATATCATGTGGCATTCTTATTTTAATTTTTTTGTGGGTCTCTTAATTTTTTATCTACCCCTTGATGGACCTATGCATATGAATCCCCTTGATTGGTGATTCGTGACCATTATATTTATGTAATTTTTGGGATAGTTATAAGCATTTGATTTTCACGTTGTATTTGAGATCTTAGATTCAATTGTTGCAAATTGTCAGTGAAGTTGTTCTTTGAAAATGGGCTGGGCAAATGATGGAATTTTTTTCCTTGTGGAAAAATGTTGAATCATGAAAATTTGCTCAAAGTAGAAAAAAGAGGCTATTGGCCAAGTCACGTGGCCCATGTGTCCAAAAAACAAGGTTTAAAGCATATACATACCCTCCACATTAAATTTTTAAGAAGAAAGGACCATGCAAGAAATGTATGAACTTTTGCCTCAATACAACGAGGCCACAAGTTTTTGATTGAAATCAGAATCAAGAAAACTTCAAAGGGATTCCTTCAACGGATAGAGTACAAAAAATGCCTTTCGATCGATCGACCAAATTAAAAATTGGCATGTATCCAATCCTCTTCTTTCTCATTTTTTTATCATTGATTTTTTTATATATATTTATTTATTGTTGGGAAAATGACTTTTCATTTCAGGCATGGAGTAATTGCATGGATTGTATTGATTATCAACTTAATCTTCATCTTTGCTGCATTTGGTAAGTCTTCTCTGAAACAACAAACCATGGTCCACTTTACTCCTTTTGCCTTATCATGCAATCTAATATCTTTCTCATTTAACACTCTTTGCAGTATTTTGGTTTTCTCTACATGCTCTATCATTAGGGTGTGTTTCAGTTGAGGCATGTTCATGTGAAAATGGGCTGGGCAAATGATGAAATTTTTTCCCCTTGAGGAAATGTTGAATCATGAAAATTTGCTCAAAATAGAAAAAAGAGGCTATTGGCAAAGTCATGTGGCCCAAAAAGACAAGGTTTAAAACATATACATACTCTCCACATTAAATTTTTAACAACAAATGCTGGATCATTGTTGCATATCATTGCTGTTTTTTTTATGGTTTTCCTTTTATTGTCTCACTTAATCATTGAAACGTGCCATTCTTTTTTGTTATTATTGCTTTAATTTGCCCCGCCCTGACCTGCCCCTATAGGGTTGATTTTTCCCACTTTTAAATAGTTTTGGGGTAGTATGGGAGTAGAAATGAAAAATCGATTCGACCCCGCCGGTGCCCTGCCCCACGCCGTCCCTATAGGGTCGATTTTTCCCACTTTTAAACGGTTTCGATGCGGTATGGTAGTAGAAATGAAAAACCGATTCGATTTTGGGGAGGGGATGGTTTTGATATACCCCACCCCGATTATATTTATATATATTAGATCTACTATTAAGAAGTACCACTTACTTCTTTATCAATTCATCATGCATGAATCTCAAGAATCTGAAATTAAAATTTATTCCATTCTCTCGCCCACTCTTTCACACACCTCTCCCACTCTCCCTTTGTCAATTAGTGTGGTATACTAGGTGTAGTTTTAGAGACATTCATCTTTTTAGGGTTTAAATTTTTCCTAATTTAAAAATTGTTCAAAGAGAGATCTATCATTCTATTTTCCACCTCTGAGAGAGAGAGAGAGCACAAACCCTAACACCATGGATGGATCCTAGAGAAATCGTGGGTCTTTGATCTTGTGAGTAGTCATTATCTATGGTAAATCTTGTTGTTTTCTCAAATCTGATAGATCTATCTTGATTAGTAATGGTTTTGAGTATCAATTTCTTCATCTTCGATCTATTTATATTTCTTCCTTGTTTTTCCTCGATGATAAAGATTCCCTTTAGGTCAAATGATTGTGATAATAGGATTTTGATCTTTTATGAGTAGATTATAATAGGTTTAGACCATTTTTGAACTGTGTTAATATGGAATTCGTAGGAGCTCTCTTTGTGTTAAACTAGAATAGAGATCCATTATATAAAAATTTGATTATTTTAGGATTTCTTTTGAACTCCCTTTCTCTTGTAATTTATATTGTTTTAGAATAATTTAGGTTGGATGGATCTGTACTATATGAATCCATACAGTTGATATATGATATTCTTAGGTTGAAAGGTTATTTGATAAATGGATTGTACTATATGGCAACATAGGTTACTTGATTGGAAATTTAATGGAATAGAGAGTGCATTTGATGAGTTTTGGGAGAGGTTTTGGAGAGATTGTAATAGAAAGATTGACGGATTTGGAGTTCTTGAGTTTGGTTTGGGGATTGATTTGAGTTCCATTTCATGACTTCAAAGCCAAGCTCTTATTGCAATTAAAAAATTCTGAAGAACCAAACATGGTGGTATGACTTTTTCTGTTTCAGGTTATATGTTCAGTTCTCCAAATTATAAATCAGATAATCAAAGATAACAAAGATTTCCAGGAAAATGCTTGTCTTGTAGGCCTGGTAAGTACACCATCCATCACTTAGGTTTTGTTGGATCAGGAGGTTCATATAGTGGAACTTCATCTTTTCCTACATATGGCATTGCTTTGTTGGAGTTGGATGGCTATTGACAAAAATGGATTCATTTGATCAGTTGATCCAAAACATCTAAACTTTTTATATTTTTAAGAACTCTTTTGAGATTCCAAAAGAACGTGAAGGCCACATAAGATCTAAAATTAGATCCATTTTTAGATAAGATCTTCTTGATAGGACCCTACCTTTACCTATTCACCCTGTGCACTGTGCTCGTGGGTTTGGACTTTTGAGGAGGTCATTCAGATGTGTGGTTATCCTCATCCACCTCATCCTCAGTAACTGGACTTTTCTTTTTTCTTTTTCTTCAGTGCATTTTGGAATTGGAACATGCTTATAAAAGTTTTCGTTGTAAATTAATTACAGATTCCTCTTGTGATGAGTTTTGCGGTACCTGATCGTCCCCATGACGTTCGTATGCAAGCAGCTTGTTTCTTGCAACAACTTTGTCAGTTGAGGTTAATATTTTTTTTTCCCTATGTATTTCCTGGTCTTGTAGCTTGTGTCTCCATAAATTAGCTATGTTGGAAATTATGGTAGCTTCTTCTTCTGTCCAGCTCCTTGACACTGCAAATTTTTATTGCTTGCTGGGGAATACCTGTTTTGGTTAATTTTCTAGAGGCTGATTATGCAAAATACAGGTTTGTACTGCAATCATACCATATTATGTGCAATTTTATGTTGAAAAATACTTGGAAAGTTGATACGCCTGATCTCCAAGATGATGATGCTATGATTTGCATGTAGCACATACTGGCGATCCGGGTCCTGACGTTCAAATTTTCTTAGAAGGTTTCCTTCTTTGGGAAGAGATGCATTGAAAGGTCGTATCCTTTAGGCTTTATAGACCTTTTCTTGATTGTCTGTTTATTGTATGATTGGGATTGCCTTCAAAATATGATTGTCTTTGATGGGAGTTATTGGACCAATGGTAGGTCTCGAGTTATACATTTTGCATTTGCACGTGTATGGCACAAGTAAGTCAGGTGTGAGGATGCCATAATTATTTCTTTATTTCCTCTTGATGCACAATAATAGGGATGTGCAGTAGCAGAATTTCATTTATTTCCTTTGTCCTCTGTATAACTCTGAGCTTATTCTCCAGGGAAATGGTTCATCTTGCCATTGATGGTATGTGGCAGGTATTTATGCTACAACGTTCAACACCAAGAAATGATTTCTGTCGCATTGCCGCAAAGAATGGAATACTTATTAGGCTCATCAACACGCTTCACAGCTTGACTGAGGCAACTCGACTAGCCTCTATATCTAGTGGTGGTGGAACAGATGGTTCTGCTCCACGGCCACGATCTGGCCCACTAGATTCTAGTTATCCTATTACAATACAGGGTGAAACAACATTACTTTACGGTTCAGGTCAAACTGATCTGCTTAAGGTTAGACATGGGGGCATTGACCACCCCTTGTCTGTTGGAACATTGTAACCATCACGTACTTCATCTTCCCACTCCCAGAGGTCAGATAATGATACGTGTCAGTTGTCAAGTCATGCTGTAATAGAAACTTCAGTAGCTTCTAAATTGCCAGAACTAGCAAGTCTGGATAACATCCAGAATTCTTCCATCAATGAAGAGGCAACTACTTCCAAGCCCGATCCTTCTCTAGCAGAAGCTGATGTTCTCAGACAGCAACGAGTCATTAATTCTGCTAATAATTGGATATCTACTGATAAGCCTCCAAAACAAATGGAACTTGCATCAAGTCATGCTGTAATAGAAACTTCAGTAGCTTCTAATTTGCCTGAACCCGCAAGTCTGGATAACATCCGGAATTCTTCCATCAATGAAGAGGCAACTACTTCCAAGCCCGATCCTTCTCTAGCAGAAGCTGTTCTGCTAATAATAGGATATCTACTGATAAGCCTCCAAAACAAATGGAACTTGCATCAAATGGATTCCCTAATACACTAGTTTCTCAGCAAGATCAAGTTCGACCTCTTCTTAGCTTGTTAGACAAGGAACCTCCTTCTCATCATTTCTCTGGTCATCTTGACTATGTGCGCCACCTCTCTGGATTGGAGAGGCATGAAAGTATACTGCCTCTGCTACATGCATCTGCAAAAAGGAAAATAAATGGTGAACTAGATTTCTTGATGGCAGAATTTGCAGGTGATCAGTTTTGTGTCTCTCTTCTCTGGCCACTTTGTAGTGTTGTTACAAAAATGTTAATACAAAGCTATATATATATATATATATATATATATATATATATATATATATATATATATATATATATATATATATATAGATTCAACTTCAAATTTATACATTTTAACTTCATCACTTTGCTGATAAGATGCTATTGAAGCTATTGTTTAAAAAGCATCCCTTGAGGTGCCTTTGCAATGAATTGAGGTGAGACAAATGGGTTGTGTCTTGAGGCTCAAATCTCGACTGAAATATGTGACGTTTTTGCCTCAACGGGTTGATACGTAAGCCTCTAGGCACGTTGATGCTTAAGCCTTGACTCTACACTGTAAAATGGGCAGTTGTTTTCTTTATCTTTTTCTTTTCCCATCCTACCCTCCACAACCATGTTTAAAATGAAAATTTAGATCAAATTATAACAAGTAATTTTTTTTTGATAAGTAAATTATAAAGAGTAAATTTAGGCACGTTTATTTTTTTTTCAGTTAAACAGAAATAACTTGTCAGGGATGTCATGTTATCATTGGGACTTGGGAGAACCCACCTTAGAGAAGACATGGGATGGTATTTTATAGAAGAGTCCAGTTAAGAGGGTGAGGTGGCATAGTGTGGAGTGAAGATGAATATATAGTGTGTCAAATGTGTAGAGAGAAAACTGTGGTTTGAGAGCATCAGTTTTATCATCATCAACAATGTCTTAAATCAAAAGTTTGAGCACCATCTATATATATATATATTCGTGAGTTGATAGTATAGGCGAAATCTGGACAATGAGCCAACTTGGTGAGTTTGCTTGATACGTAGTATAGATTATACATTTATTCTTTAACTGTTTACTGCTGATGATGTCTACTTATATCAGGTGTTGGCTCATAATTGTCTATCATCGAGTTAAATCATGAAATATAAGATTGCTAATTTTCCTGTTTGCTTTTTATTTATATGGTTCGTTCATTTTTAAATTTTATTTATGGTTTTTATGCAATTTTTTGTTTATATTTTATTTCCCTTGAAAGATTGAAGCATTGCTTCCCTTCATGATGGAAAACCATCTCAGATACATATCGTGCAATTAAAACATTGAATGACATGATACGTTCTGACCTTAAAATCTTAACCTGTTGTTGGGACGAGGATAACTCCCTTCAGATCTAAGTCTAACCATGGTACTATCAATATTCTGCTAACATAATATTCTTGATGAGTTTTTTAGAAATGCTCTTCCTTTTTAAGGTGTTTAGAGGAGTGTTTTTTGATGACTATCTTGTAAGATGGGATAGGGTATGTAATCTGGAGTAAGCTGTGTTGGGCTTGTGCTTTTCGTAGGATATTTTTTGTTGTTTTTCTGTTTTTGGGCTGGATATCTCATCCTCCCTTTTGGACATTCTCTTTTTCTTCTAATAAATTCTGTTCGCCTATCAAGAAAAGAAATGTTCTTTCTTTTTTGGATCATTTTTCTTATATGCTATTCCTTGGTTGTTCAAGGTGTTGTATAAAAGAGAAATTATCCTTTAAAATCAGGTGGGCTTTTTGTTGCCACATCATATATTCATTTGATAGAATGTTGCTAAACCAATCATTCATGCTTTTGCAGAGGTTTTGGGATGTGGAAAAGAAAATTTGAAATCTTGACTCTATGCGTAGAATTTCGCATAAGATAGCAAATAAGAAGATGGGACCACCGATATCTCTTGAGAGAGCTGCTTCAACATCTGGTGTTGCATCTCAGACAGCTTCGGGTGTGCTATCTGGTTTGGGTGTCCTAAATGCTAGACCAGGAAGTGCGACATCTTCCGGGTTACTTTCCCATATGGTATCAACATTCAACGCTGATATGGCTAGGGATTATCTTGGAAAGGTGGCAGAACTTTTGCTTGAATTTGCCCAAGCAGACACAACTGTCAAATATTTCATGTGTACCCAAAGTTTGCTTAGTTGTCTTTTTCAGATGTTCCGTAGGGTTGAACCTCCTATTCTTTTGAAGGTTTGTATGGAAATTCACTCGGTATTATAAAGGTTCAGTGTCTCAATATGATTCTGACTCCATCATATGATGTTGTTGCTTCTGTTTTCTTACAGCTGTTGAAGTGTATCAATCATCTGTTGACCGACCCAAATTATCTAGAAAATCTTCAGCGAGCAGATGCAATCAAACATTTGATCCCAAACCTCGAACTCCAAGAAGGGGCTCTTTTATCTCAAATACATCATGAAGTGAGTCTTCTTGATTTGCGTTTTGTTCCTAGCCCAAAAATCATCAGGGAATAAATACACTACCTGTAACATTTCCAGTTTTTGTTTGTATGTGTGCATTTCAAAGCTATTTTTTTAATGGGTCCCGTTCAGCAACAAACATTTTGGCAAAACATTTTTCAAAACATGGGTTAGAGGTTTTGGAATGGGCTGATTTTTGGTGGAGATGATCTCTACGGTGAGGAGATCATCCTCCCCAAAAATCAGCCCATTCCAAAACTTCTAGCCCCAGTTTACAAGTTGAAAAATCATGGACTGTCCATTTTTTGTAAACCATTTTTGATGGGGTTAGAAGTTTTGGAATGTGCTGATTTTTGGTGATGATGATCTCCTCACCGTAGAGATCATCCTCACCAAAAATCAGCCCATTCCAAAACCTCTAACCCATGTTTTGAAAAATGTTTGCCAAAATGTTTGTTGCTGAACATTTCCCTTTTTTAATATATAAAGTTAAAATATTTTGAAAAACCTAACTTATTGGAAATAGGTAAGCTATCCTGAAACATACCATTGGCATTTATTGTTCTTTTCCATACAAATGCTAATTTTGGTTTATGACCATTTTTTCTTGTTTTTTAGTTGTTTGTTTTTAATCGATACATTTGCAAACTTTTGTTCGAGCTAGCATCTGCATAATCACTTGAAAAGTGTTATCACCTCACATTTGGTGTATACATTTGTTACCTTTTCTTGTTTAATCTGATATGCTAGTTTCTCTCTGAACTCTTTGAATATTGATGTGAAAGCTATTTGTTTGAAGCTTATTGTGCCATTGAGTTATTTTTGGCGTGGAATCCAACTCATGACCTATTTAATTGAATTATGAATGTTGAATTGGAATGAGAGACTATAATATAAAAGAAGTTTGGCTAAGATGCCAAGGTGGATAAAGGCATATGCAATATCATCACTTCATTTTTGAGAGGTTGTTTTGACTTAAGCAGAGAAAAGTTTGTGTCAATGACCCACCCATTTTAGGATGTTGTCTGACTAAATAAATTCTATTGTTGTGAAGGTTCTCAATGCACTCTTCAACCTATGCAAGATGAACAAAAGGAGACGAGCAAGCTGCTGAAAACGGGATTATTCCACACTTGATGCATTTCATCATGTCAGATTCACCCTTGAAACAATACGCTTTACCTCTACTCTGCGATATGGTCCATGCATCCCGTCATTCGAGGGAGCAACTAAGGGCCCATGGTGGGCTGGATGTGTACTTGAAGTTACTAGATGATGAGCTGTGGTCAGTGATTGCATTAGATTCTATTGCAGTTTGCTTGGCACATGATAATGACAGCAAGAAAGTAGAACAAGCATTACCGAAGAAGGAAGCAGTTCACAAATTGGTGAAGTTCTTCCAAGGCTGTCCAGAACAACATTTTGTTCACATATTGGAGCCATTCTTTTAAATTATCACGTAAGTTACCTACCTATCATTTGTCTCTCTGTTTTTTTTCTCTCGTCTCTATCTGTTGAGCATGTCTCATTTTTCATTTAAAAATATTCAATTGAGTAGACTGTCGGAATGGATTACCAACAGCATAGTGGAACATGCAATGCAGAAGCAGAGAAAGGGCGTGGGAGCAACCGCTTTTCTCTTTTCTGATAAGTAAAATTTATCAATTGCAAAGAACAGAAAGAGGAATGCAAAGTCAGGTGGTTGAGAAGACCGGCCTATCAAAAAAAAAAAAAACAAAAAAAAAAAAAATAAGAAGTCAAAAGCCAAACCTCAACCCTTGCCGACTAGCATAACACCCTCTCCCCTCTTTGAACACACATTTAAGAAATCCTCGAAGAAGATTCCACTAAACTCAAGAAAGAGCTTATAAAGATAAGTTTTCCTTCCTCTGAAAGACACATCCATCCCTCTCCTTCCACAAGCTCCAATATACAGCAAATCTTCTGTGCGGGGGCCAACCACTCAAGTTATGTATTTTAATTATTCTTGAGTGCTCAAATCTGACCAATCAAGTTGACTTTTGGTGTGTAGAGATCAACCAAGAGATGGGCCTCATGCATTCATTGGCCAAATGGGTCTAAGGAAGTGTACGGGGCATCTCAAATATTCACCAATGCCTAGGAGAGGTAGGTCTAAATTATCTATAATCTTCCCATTTTTATCTTTGCTGGGCCATTTCACCTTTAAATTTGATCCCTTAAGAGAAGAAAAAGAAAAATCATGGTCTACAATCTGGACCAGTGAAATGTGTGAAAAAATCATGATCACAAGATTAAAAAAAGGACCCACATTACAAAAAAAAGGACCCTTATATTATTTGCTGTGAGCAGGTATTGTCTTTTGCAATCATATAGCAATTTATGACTCGCATTTATGAATTCCCTTTACGTTTAACAATATAATTATAAATAAATAATTGGTTTATTCATGTAGATTCATCCTGTGGTATCACGTCTATGTGCTTCCATTCAGGGTACAAGCCCGGCACGTTTGGCTGATTTTCGGTTAGAGAAGTTGAAGGATTGATGGGTGCCTTTGACGTACTGAAATTGCAGATATCGTGGCTGTGAGCCTTTGCGATTGTCATGCCCCACATGCTTTTGCACTTTCGAGTGTCCCCCGGTGTCCAGTTTAATGTCAACATCAAATGTCGAAAGCCCCCCAGAGTCGCAAGCAGAAAAGGAATCTAGCTATAATTTCTGGTATAGATTGCGTTGCTCAAAATGCCCAGATGAGGGCAATAGGATGTCTGCTGGCATGATAGCTAACCAGGTAGTGTTGCATTGCACAATTTCGCTTGATAAAATTTGCTTATTTATCTGCCAAGGATTAGTTGAAATGATTCAACATACACCTTTGTACAGGTCAAAAGACAAACAGATGGGTTTATCTCCACGTATTACAAGGGCTTAATGATGGTATCTATCACTTCTTCACAGAACGAGTGCCATGCCAGATCAGCTTGAGGTAGCTGGGCAGGAATTCCTCGATTTCTCTTGCACCATCATGGTTATTAGAAAGATAGCTGGTCACAAAGAAGGTTTAGGATGTCGTGGGAACCGTTCAAGGAACTTGATCCGTTTCCGATTGAAAGTGGGATTTTTTTTTTAGACTTCATTACATTGATGTGTGTGAACAAAATCTTAGGAATTCTTCCAACATGTGATATTAAAATTTTAATTTATAACTTTGACTTATATAAGTAAATTTTTTTTTTTTTTTAAAATCTTATTATTCTTTGATACTATAAATTGAATGCAAATTGGTGTGGATGGGATGTGAATGTCGATGTGGATGGGATGTGAATGTTGATGTTGATATGAATGTGTGATTTTTTTTCGCAAGTATAGGTTGAAGACAAAAGCTAGCATTTGGGCACATTCTGATTGGTTTTTAAATTAAATCGACGGTCTTATTTCGTCGAAAATATGTTATTCGACGGCTTATAGCCATAGAATATATGATTTTAACAGTCCAAAATCGTCGAATTTATAAAATTTCTATGGTTTTTAGTTGTCGAATTTTTTTTCGACCAGGCCCAATTTGATGATCCAGGTCAACGGTCGGGACTGTTGAATTGATCTATAATTCGATGGTTTTGGGCTGTCGACATTTGGGTATTTTCACATAGTGGGGGAGGATATAGATTGATGTGATTTTTTTATAGAAAAGGTAATGGGGGTGTAGGTAGTTTGATGAGGGAGGTGAGTTGAGGTGGTGACATGTATCCCACCTTGATGATCATGTTGATTGGTTGTGATGTTAGGTTGGGCTTGGGTAATGGATTCGGTAGATATAGTATTGGGTTTGTGTGTAATTATGGATAAGTGAATAATTATGGTGAAAAGTTGAGAATAATGGATTTGGGTTGAGTTGAGTGGGCTTAGGTGATGGGTTGAATAAGGATGGGTTTAGATTGAGTTCAATGGGCTTGGTTGAGATGGATTGGGTTTAGGGGTGTAGAAGGGTGGTAAGGAGCTTGGGTCCATGGGTCACGTAAGTGGGGCCTTGGGCCATTTATTGAAAGAGAATGATGAGAGACACTACATTTTAAAGGTTTGGGCCTTAGGGCCCATTTTGATTTTGATAGATTTTTGGTACTTTGCATCGAAGGCCTAACCAAATTTGGGTGTCTACAGTTGCTCCTCTTTGTAGGAATTGCGTGTAAAGAACTATAAAGAATAGACAAAACCTTTATTTGTATGGACCCGAGGATTTTACTCAAACAAGTTTTGAAAACACCGATTTAGTTTGATGGATTTGATAACAAGAAGTGGCTACCCAAGCATAGAGTCTGACAGGGTGAGTCTTTTGATTTCATTTACCTCGTGGCACGGAGCTCGTATGAGATCTTGGATTTGTGATAATTTGGTGAAAAGCTTTGAAACGAGAGTTTTCTAACGAGTCTTGGAAAATTTTGAATTCAACTTTTTGCAAAAATGCTATTTTTTTAATTTTTGATTTTTTGATTTTTTTTATTTTTTTGTTGCTGGAGTTGAATCAACTGAGATCTAAAATGCAATAGTTAGGAGAGATCCCCCAAACCCAATCTTAGTAATTCCACCTCTATGAATTGTTGGCCCATCAGGAAGTATAGCGAACATGAAGGCAGGAGGGCTACATAGTCTGGGTTACCCCCATTTAGAATCACATTTATCGCAACAACATCAACATGAGCATAAACTACGAATGAACTTGTTGCATCGATGCTACTTTCTTGCAATATTAGCATGTTGTTCTGGTTGGAATTTGGAGTATTTACTTGTAGTAGAAATACATAGTTACCAGGATCAGGAAGTCGGCCTGGGTCATTTCTTCGACCACCGTGATTGAATGGAAGAGATGATGGTGTCTCATAAGCGGATTGAAATGCTTTGGCTACGTTCTGAGAATGATCTGAAGACCTAGATAGCTCGGCTTGAGTATTTGAAGAGCAAAGAATCTTTCATTTGGAGGGTTGAGATTGGTGATCTACATGAGAGGCTTGCTTAGAGTCCCTGTTTAGATGCCTTCGTGTCTTACCTGGTGAGTCATGATGCTTCGGACGCTAAGGTGATGGTGAAGGGGCAAGCTGCCCGAATTCGTGTCTTGGAAGATAAACTTGATTCTTTCTTCATTTCTCGTCGAGATGTGTAATTGGTACCATATTTTTTATTTTTTTGTATTGTCTTTTTGTTAGCAAAAATATAATGGAAAACTTTTTGAAATGAAAAGAAAATATGTTTTTTTACTTACTTGGCCTCAGGTGTATCTATTATTTTGAAAACATAAAGTTTGAATAAGTCATAGATTTTTCATCATTGGCCAAAATAATAGTTTTGAAAACGTTTGAATTTTTGGTGATTTGTCTTTGTCAAATAGATATTGTAGATATAGAATATGAAATTTTTTTTAAAAGACCTTTGGTACTTCAATGATTTTTGTGCTTTTGCCAACTATTGAGGATATGGATGTTAGTTGTTCTTAGGCTCTTTTAGAGTTATCCTCGTGCCCTAGTACTAGGTGAATATCGATTGAGCACGAGACTTGGGATTTTGGGAAATTTTTGTTGTTCATAATTTATACTCATACGGGCCAGGAGTTCTTCATTTTGTTTTTTTTCCCTATTGCCTTGGCACCAGTTACGATTTTCACCAGTCCTGATTTCCATATTTTTGCCCATCAACGCCCTTTTGGGTTTCATCATGCTGGTGGCTTTGATCTCGCCATAGTCTGATTTTTTTACTCATAACACCCTTTCAAATTTTCACTATGCCTTTTCAGACTATGTTTATATTTTTTTTTGGATTTTTTCATTATAATTCCTGTTTGGAACCTCTGTGTTTTTGTGACTTGGTGACTCAAGTTGAGTTATGAGACCGACGACTCTACTCTTATAATGGCGCTATTTTTTGAGTGATTGATCTAGATTCTCCTCTCGAATTTGCTGACGATTATTCGTGGTTTGGCAACTCAAGTTGAGTCGCGAGATCGATTATTCTACGCTTCAAGTGCTTTTTTTTTTTGAAAATCCAATCTAAATTCCCTTCTCGAGTCTTCCAACGACTAATAAGACTTAAGGTCCAGATCAAATTACAAGATCATTGGTGTTGCCTTCGTCATTGTGAAGCTTTAGAATATTCTCTGATCCAAAAGGACTTTTAGTGGGACGAAACGTTGGCTTAGGTTAAGGGTAGCGGAAAAGATACAAAAAGTTTAAGGTGTAGGTCTGTCTACAGTGGGGTCAGACATGGGGTTTGTCTATTTTTATTTTGAAAATGTAATCTATGTCTCCTCCCAATGTCTCTCGAGCTTGTTTAGGCTGAATATTTGGGTCAAACTCAAGATCAAGTGTTTGAGTTTTTGATTTTTTGTATTTTTTTTGTATTTTTAACCATTCACAGTTTATCATCATGCGGGCCAGGAGTATTTTGATGCTTTGATTTTTCTGTTTTTTTTTTTTTTTTTTTTGTAACATTGACTTGCCCTAGTCTTTGGTTAAGAAATTAACGTGATGACTCAAAAGGGTTGACTAGGGTATGGTAGTTATTTTCAATATAACAAAGATGGCATTTTGTTATCTCAGGGTCAGATCTCAGGCATAGTCTTTCTTAACAGTGTCAGCATTGATCGGTTGAGGGAAGACTTGTCCGTCCATTTTTGTAAGAATCAGAGCTCCTCTTGTCATTACCTTTTGCACAATGAAAGGTCCCTCATAGTTCGGTCGAAATTTTTCTCTAGCATCTTCTTTGATCGGTAGAATCTTTTTCAAGACAAGGTCTTTTGGCAAGAAATTTTGAGGTTTAACCTTCTTGTTGTAAGCACATGCGATTCGTCATTGGTAAATTTGCCCATGACAGATAGGTGCAAAACATTTATCCTCTATCAAATTCAACTGGTCGAACCGATCCTGAACCCATTCTGTTTTATCTAACTCTACTTCTTTTAAGATCTAGAAGGAGGGAATCTCAATCTCGATGGTTAAGACTACTTCTATCCCATACACCAACGAGTACAGAGTTGCCCCAGTTGAGGTTCGGAATGAAGTTCGATAGGTGTGGAAAGCGAAAGGAAACATGTCATGCTAATCCTTATAGGTGACCGCCATCTTCTCAATGATTCTTTTGAGGTTCTTGTTGGCAGTCTCAACTACTCTGTTCATTTTAGGTCTACACATTTTTACCATGCCTTTGTTCTTAAGATTTTTGGTATTGTCGGTTATTATTCTACTCGGGTGGCCATACCGACAGATGATATTATTTTTGACAAACTTTAGAACGCTGCTCTTGGTGACATTGGCATAAGAAACTGTTTCTACCCATTTAGTAAAGTAATCGATAACGATCAGGATGAAACGATGTCCATTTGAAGTTTTGGGCGAAATCTGTCTAATAATATCTATGCCCTAGAGTGGGAAGGGCCAAGGAGTAGTCAGTTGTGCAATTCTGAAGGTGGAGCATTGTTCTTATTAGCATAGATCTGGCAGAGATGGCATTTACAAACGTGCTGATAACAATCACTTTCCATTGTCGTCTAGTAATAACTCATTCTCATGATCTTTTTGGCGAGCATCTGATCATTCATGTGAGGTTCGCAGACTCCACCATGTACAGTCTCAATAAATCGTTTAGCCTCTGCTTCTGTGACACAACGGAAGAGAACCTCGTGATGTGATTTTTTGAATAGAGTCCCGTTACTTAGAAAGAATTGACCTGCCAATCTCTGGATGGTCCTTCGTTCATTTACTGTTATATCTGATGGGATGGTTCGATCTTCTAAGTATGCCTTGATGTCTGAATACCATGGTTTCTCCTCAGGTTCTGCTATATCCACTAGTAAAATATAGGCTAGTTCATCTTGGATGCCAATTTCGATAGGATCGATAACCAGGTCTTTTGAAATACTAATAATGGAAGCAAGTGTAGCTAGTGCATCTACAAACTGATTCTTAGCTTGAGGCATGTAAGTGAATGAGATCCTAGTGAAGTTTGAGTTCAGTTCTTCTAAGTACTCATGGTAAGAGACTAATAATCTTTGTTCTCGAGTCTTCCATTCTTTAGTTGTATGATAGACTACTAAACTTGAATCCTCGAATACATCAATTTCATCCACTTCCAAGTTGATTGCTGCTTTTAACCATGCGATACATGCTTCATACTCTGCCTCGTTATTGGAACATTGGAATTCCAATCGGATGGCAATCGGAACATGAGATCCATTTGTTGGATCAAAACTGCCCCTATTCCGTTTTCTTTCAGGTTTTCAACTCAGTCGAAGTACATTTTTCAGCCTTGCTCTTCATCACTGTCTTCAACTTCGATCAACAAAATGGTTTCATCTAGGAAATTTGTCGTTAATGACTCATAATCAAGTAAAGGATGCTCACCTAAGTGGTCGGCAATGACTTGCCCCTTTATGGCCTTTTGAGTGACATACATGATGTCAAACTGATATAACAGTAATTACCATTTTGCAGTACGGCCTGTTAGCACTAGCTTCTCGAAGAGATACTTGAGAGGGTCCATTCGTGCAATAAGCATAGTTGAGTAGCTGAAGAGGTAGGTACTGTTTGTTAAACTAAAAAAAATAAGTGCTGAATAGAATTAAGCGCTGAAACTTATAAGCGCTAAATTTAAGTGCTAAAAAAGTTGTTTGTTTAGATGCTAAATCATATTTGTTACACATTGCTGAAGTTGGTAAATTATCTTTGTTACCCTTACAATCATATTATACATTGTTTACATGTTTCAAATGCCCATTTCTTATCAAACACAATAAAATATATTATTTCTTATAAAATTAAAATACAATTCATTTTTAAATAATAAATAATACTCAAATCTTCAATTTATAAATAATAATTTCTATTATAAAAGCCCACAAATTTCAAATTAAAAATAATAATGTCTTACAAGTCACCAAAATTTGAAATCAACATTAAAATAACTTAATTTGGATGAATAATTTTTTATGGAAATGAAGGATGTGTAATTATAAAAGCACCCTATGAATTAATAAAGGCAACCCACACTATAGCCATTTTTTTTATATGGGTTAAAGTTTTTTGAATGAGCAGATTTTTAGTGAGGATGGTCTATATGGTCTAGAGATCATCCTCACCAAAAATCAGTCCATTTTGAAACTTCTAACTCGTCAAAAATAATTTTCAAAAAAAATAAAAATAAAGGATTTATGGTTCTTGAACTTGTTTTGATAGGGTTGGTTAGAAGTTTCAGGATGTGCTGATTTTTGGTGAGGATGATCTCCTCATTGTAGAGATCATCATCATCAAAAATCAACTTATTCCAAAACTTTTAACCCATATAAGACAAAATAATTTAGTCATGGTGTGGGATTATTAATTTGTGGGGTGTTTATATACTAATGAGGAGATCATCCTCACCAAAAATCAACTCATTCCAAAACTTTTAACCCATATAAGACAAAATAATTTAGACATGGTGTGGGTTTATTAATTTGTGGGGTGCTTATATACTTATCCATGGGATATAAGAGGTAATATCTTTTTAAGAATAATGGCATACTTGTCCATGCTAAAAAAAACGAAAGGCATACTTGTCCGTGTCGAAAAAAGTGAAGTGCTTATCGCTTCATCCCTTTTTTTCAGCATCAAAATAGTGCTGAATTTTTTCAGTTATTTTCAACAATAAGCGTTGAAAATATAGAGTAAACAAATGCGCTATTTTGACAAAAAGTGTTGAATTTAATTTTTTTCAGTAATAAGCGCTGAAAAATAGCACAAACAAACACTGTCGTAGGAGCACAATTGTTTAGATGCCTAACCTAGGGCACAACAAGTCTTCTTGAGTACTGAGTACTTTGCCTCATAATCGGTGAACTTCTTGTTGAGATAGGAAATGACTTATTTTTTATACGTAACTTGTCGTATTGCCCCAATACACATCCTATAAATGTTTCTTGCACTAAGATATACATTAATAAGAGTCGCCCTAGTGTAGGAGGAACCAAGACTGAAGGATTGAGTAAATATTTATTTATCTTGTCGAAAGCTTCTTGATAATCATCGTTCCATGCTTTCGATACATCTTTTCTGAGTAGCTTAAAAACTGATTTGTAGATAAGTAAGTTGTGTGATGAACCTACTGATGTATTGTATTTTGCCTAGAAAGGCTCTGACGCCCCTTTCTGACACGGGTGCTTTCATCTCGAGAACGTATTTTGTCTTCGTTGGATCTATCTCATTGTCTATTCTACCGACGATAAAGCCTAACAACTTGCCTGACGTTACCCCGAAGACGCATTTTGCCAGGTTGAGCTTCAAATTGTATTTCTTTAATCGATCAAATAACTTCCTCAAGTTTATCAAATGGTCTTCTTCCAAGCTAGACTTAGCGATCATGTCATCCACATAAACCTCCATCTCCTTGTGGATCATATCGTGGAATAAAGTCATCATTGCACGTTAAGAAGGTATCCCGACGTTCTTGAGCCCGGATGGCATGAATTTGTAATGAAAAGTGCCCCAAGTTGTGATGAATGTTGTCTTCTCCTAATCTTCTTCTACCATTCTTATCTGATTGTAGCCTAAGAAACCATCCATAAATGAGAACATACCATGTCCTGCTATGCTATCGACTAAAGTGTCGATATGAGTTAATAAAAAATCCTTTTTAGGACTAGCCTTGTTCAAATCCCGATAGTCGACACATATTCGCACTTTCCCATCCTTTTTCGGTATCAAAACAACATTGGCTAGCCATTCAAGGTACGTGGAGACTGCGAAAATAATTGAGTCTGTATCATCAATGTTTGGCTAAACACCATTTTCATGTCGTTCTAAAAGGTCTTTGATTTCTTTAGGAGGGTATTCCACTTCGTTCTCAGACTCTTCCTCAATTCCCATGAGATCGAAGTCAAGTTCGAGATCAAAAGTCATACTCATCCCTTTCATATTCTATTATGTCCAAAGGTTCATTCAGACAAATCCCTTGAATTCTATGAAAACTCATTTTTGGTTTTTGAAAAATATCCATTTTTTAAAATTTTGAAAGCTTTTCGAATTTTTTGATTATTGAAGACTTTTTGACTATTTTGATTTTTGAAGCATTTTTTTATTTTTTTGGTTTTTGGGTGTTATTTTTTGGACATCTGAAATAAAAAGAGCAGTTATGCATTAATAAAGATAGGGAGTCCTCAAAACAGTCTTTACCCGAAAATGAAGGCTTGTTATGATCCTCAGGCAAACTGATTTTGTTTAACGATATTTTTTTTGGAGGCTATGGTAACCTCAAAGGTGATAGGGAATTCTTCCCAATTGTTCAAAATCTCTCATTCCTTGATGGGGTAGATGAGGTGAGAAGGTGGTTATTCAGACGGTCTTGCGATAACCATTAATTTAGGCTGACAGTTGTCAGGGCCAGGCTTTAGGTCCTCCCAAATTGAATGGAATGACGACTGATACCCAGTCGATGCTGATTGGAAATAGTGAGTCACTCTTGTTGCTTATGGAAACTTTTACTTTCTCTGGTTCTTTTGTTGTCTCTTGTGAATCCTCATCGGAATCCCTGTTGAATAGAATATCAACGCCATTCACGAAGGAGGGCTAAGACTTAACAATTTGAGTCTTTCTACACATATTTTTGTTTGAGACTTACAATTATTAGCTTCCTTGCTGGCCTTGTTGGTAGTTTAGATAGGTTGTTGGGTCTAGCTTGCAACCTTGGAAAACTGACACTGATATGAGGAACTTTGCCTAGGTTCCAAACGTTTGGTTCTCGGTTCTGTCATCTTGCTAACCGGAGTTCCCTCTTTTTGTCGTTCATGTAAGCAATGTCTTTCTTCTTGGGTCTAAAACCAACATCGAAGTAGGGGGTATGCTTGTTTGCCATGATTGGATTAGTTCTGTATTTTCCTCGCGGCCCTAAACCCTGCTTGGGTCGGTAGCCAACTTCCTTCATTACCGGTTCAATCATCAAGTTTGCCTTCGACAACTCTACCTTTGCTTTCTCCTTTCCTTTTCGACTTGGTTGACTGTAGTGGATTGGTAAGAGTGGTACATTGCTTTGTCTTTGATCATTTCCACATCTATAAATGGTACATCCAGAATTCGGCCAGCTGGGATTAAGTTTTCTACTAGAACTGATATCATATTTTGCCTTATTATGAATTTGACCATCTAGTGTAGAGAAGAGGGTACTGCCCCTACAATATGAATCCATAGCCTCCCTAACAAAAGAATAAACGTTGCTGGTATGTCTATGACCTCAAAGGTGACTTTGAAAGTAAAAGGGCCGATAGTGACCGGCAAATCAATTTTCCTAAGAGAGTATCTTCTTGAGCTATCGAATCCTCGGATTACCTTATTGTTAGGCTTGACGTATGACCAATCTGCATTTAGCTTATGAAATATCTCTAAATGACAAACATTTAAGGTCGGGCCGTTATCAATTAGTACCCTGGTGACCATCATGCCTTTACACATAACCATGATGTTTAGTGGTTCAATGTGTCCACGTCCTTCCTGAATCAATTCATTTTCTGTGAAGACGATCGGGTTGAGGGCCATGATTTGTCCCACTATCTGCTCTAGTTGTGCAAGTGAAGTGGTTGTCGGTACATGCGACTTGCCTAAAAATTTTAACAGTACCATGTTCACTGCAGGTCCATTTCCTCTTCCGTTATGAGCAGGCAGAGGATTTTGATTGATGTTTTGTTGTGGAGCTTGATTTATTAGACCATCTAGTATAATGGCCTTCCTATCAATCAAATTTTGTACCTGTTGCTTAAGCTGCCAACAATGATCAGTGGAGTGCCCTGGTGTACCCATATGAAACTCACAGAAGAGGTTGGGATTGTACCCTATTCATTTAGAAACTTCTGGATTCGAAGGTCTCTTAGTGAGGTACTCTCCCCAGAGTAATATGGGAAGTAGTTCTTACAGTATCATTGGTAGCTTGGTAAACACTCTGTTGACCCTATTAGGTCTTACTTGCTAGTTTTGCCCATATTGTAGTCCTGACTATGCTGGCATGACTTGTAGAAGAATCATCCGGAAAGGATTCTACGACACTGGAGCCCAAGCAGCTCGAGGTACTAGTGTCCAAGGGACTTGTGATGTTTGTGGCCTCTGAACTGGTGTCTGAATAAAGAGATGTTGGCTGGGTTTTACATTGTTGACTTGATTCTCCTCTTTTTTCTTGACTGAAGGTATTAATTTCTTCAGTGCCGATGTCTTTATTGCTGCGCTTAGGGCTGTAAAATCAAATATTAAATCGGTTCGGATCCCGTCCTCAACTTAGTCTACTACTTGAACCAAATTGGAAAAAGTGCTAGTGGTATGCCCCACCAGATGGGTATAGAATGAATGCCCCAATTTAGAAATAAACATGGTGTTCATCTTTTGTTTTGTCATAGCTAGCCGTATTTGGGAAGCTGACTCTCACCACCTTTGGGCGTATTCCTTCACTGTTTCCTTTTGTTTTCTTGTTATTTATGCCATGCCATTTTTATCCAGACCAACATTCGTGTTAAACTTGTAATTGTGCGAAAACATTTCAACCAAGTTCTGCCAGTTTTTTATAAGCGAGTGGTCTAATCCCGAGAACCATTTGAGAGTTGGCTCTGTCAGACTTCTTTGAAACAACTATACCAACAATCTGTCGTCTTCGTCGTATTGGTATATTGATCCACAGTATAGATTGAGGTGTGACAAAAGACACCTAACACCATTATATTTCTTGAATTTCGGGCATTTGAACTTAGTTGGTAGTTGTGCGTTGGGGTAGAAGTAAAGGTCCCTGAATCTTTTCCCTCCTAAGGTATTTGTACCATTCATTCGTCTCATTTCCTTTTGGAGAGATTTGATATGTTGGGCCATTTTGTCGTCAATAGCACTCTTAGTTTCGGGAGCCCTAAAGTCACACTCATCGTCTGGGATCACCACCAGAGGTGGTTGATTCCGTGGGATGTAGAACGGAGGGCCCTGATATACTAGCACAGTAGGAGGTGGGATGGTTTGTTGATCTGGTCGTGTTTGCTTAGGGAGCTCGAGGTTTGACCTAGATGCTTGGTGATGAGTGGCTTGTGCTTGTAGAAAGTTAGTACTATTCAAAATGGCACTCAACATTATTTCCTACCTTTTCAATGTTTCTAATAGCCTTGCTATCATTGCATTAGCCTCGGTTAACTCATTCATTGTAAGTTGTGGGTCATCTGAGTTGCTCATAGTTGATGAAGATCAAAGGAAATACGGAAGCTTCTCAGGGTGTTTGTACTTTTTCGTTTAGCCACCTGTGGGTACAAAAGATCAAACGTTACTATCTTACTTACAAAAGGAAAAAATGCATGATGTTTTATTAAGTCCGATAATTATTAAGGATGGCACCCCAAAAGAAAATTTAGTTTAGTGAATTTAAAAAACGTTGTTCGTCAATGCGGAACTGGATCGTTTGAGAAAAAAAATTACATCAACACAAAGCTGGTATCAGTACGGAGTCGGAAAAATATTTTGAAAAAAAATTACATCAGCCGGAGCTAACATCAACACGGATTCGATATAATTAAAAAGCGATTACATCAACATGAAGCTAGCATCAACACGAAGTTAGTAAAATATTTTGAAAAAAAATTACATCAGCCGGAGCTAACATCAACACGGATTCGATATAATTAAAAAGCGATTACATCAACATGAAGCTAGCATCAACACGAAGTTAGTAAAATATTTTGAAAAAAATGATTACATCAGTACAGAGCTGGCATCGACAGGGAGTCGGTAAAACTTTTTTTAAGAAGATTATATCAACACAGAATTGGCATCAACACGGAGTCAATAAAATATTTTTAAAAAAAGAATTACATCAGTCGGAGTTGGCATCGACATAGAGTCTGTAAAATATTTAAGAAAGAATTACATAAATCAGAGCTAGCATCGACATGAAGTCGATAAAATATTTTGAAAAGAAATTACATTAGCACGGAGCTGGCATCGACATGGAGTCGGTAAAATATTTTGAAAAAGAGGATTACATCAGCACAGAGCTGGCATCGACACGGTGTGGATAAAACATCTTTTAAAAACGAATTACATTAACCGGAGTTGGCATCGACACGGAGTCGGTAAAACATTTAAAAAAGACTTACATCAGCCGAAGCTGGCATCGACACAGACTAGATAAAATATTTTGAAAAAAATATTACATCAACACAGAACTGACATCTACACGGAGTTGGTAAAATATTTTGAAAAAGAAATTACATCAGCATGAAGCTGGCATCGACACGGAGTCGGTAAAATATTTTGAATAAGAAATTACATTAGCCAGAGCTAGCATCGACACAGAGTTGATATAATTAAAATGGGAATACATCAGCACGAAGCTGACATCAACACGAAGTTAGTAAAATATTTTGAAAAGGAATTACATCAGCAGAAGCTAGCATCGACACGAAATTGGTATAACATTTTGTAAAAGTGGATTGCTGCAAACAAGTCGATTTGTAAAACATCTTTTCTGATAGTCCCCAATCCAATTCTCTGAAATCAAGATCAGTCAGTCAGATTCCCAAGGAAGAGGTGACGCACAAGGGCACTCTTAAAGCACCTCATTTCCTTGAATAGACGTAGTATATTCTTTTCGTATCAATAAGATAAGATTGTTCTCAAGCACTGACTTTGATCAAGAATTGAAATTGGTGCTTAAAATTTTTATTTATATATTTTGTTGGAGAAATAAAATAGATTCGTTTGAATTGATCGTCCGATTGTTGATCTTGATGGATCGCATATAGATCATGGTTCGAAATGGAGGTAAGTCGTGGATATGGGTCATGGACCCATTTTAAATGGATATGGGTTGCGACCCCTCTTGGAAGTGGATATCGATCGTGGACCTATTTTAAATGGATATGGGTTGTGGACCCATTTTTGAAGTGGATATGGGTCATGGACCCATTTGAAACGAATATAAGTCTTTGACCCATTTGAAGTAGATATAGGTTGTGAACTCATTTTGAAGTGGATCTAGGTTGTAGACCCATTTGAAGTGAATATAAGTCGTTGACCCATTTGAAGAGGATATGGGTCGTAGACTCATTTTTGAAGTAGATATGGGTTGTAACATATTTGAAACGAATATGGATTGTGGACCTATTTGAAATGGATATGGGTTGTGAACCCATTTTTGAAGTAGATATGGGTCGTGGACCCATTTGAAACTGAAAGCGTCCTCAATCCACGGGATGTGCGGATCCGCTTTTGATTTTTGAGGTTTGGGAGTCGCCACCTAGTTATTACGGTCTAGGAACTGAGCATTGACTCAAGATGGATAAAAATAACTAATCTACAAAAAGAAACTAAGTCTGGGGATCACGTTACGGGGTTGGAAGGTGTTAGGCACCAACCCTGTCCGGTAAACGCCGGTCTTTACTATTTCCCAAGAAGATTACATTACTAAAAAAACATAAAATAAATAAAAAAAGATAAAAAGAAAATATACCTATACGATTGTAACAATTTGTTCCCTCAGAACTAGTAGAATGGTTCTTTGTAAGATATTTCTCGCTTCGTTTCTGTCAATGGATCCGCTTCAGATCTCCAAGATGAAGTACATTCTTCTTAGATTCGTGTGCTTCCTAAATTTATTGATAGATTTCGGGATGTTTTGTGAAGAATTTCTAGGAGTTTATAAATAAAAACTAGGGTTTGGATGATAAGTAAGGGGTTAGGGCTTCAAAATCAGGATTTTGGGGAAGCTAGGAAGTCTTTTTGACCTACTTTTTCTAAGATTTTCTTTGACCTACGAAATTAGGTTGTGGAGGCTCTCTATTTATAGAGTTTTTTGGGTAGAGTTAGTGTTTGATTAGGTTTCTTTTAGGGTTTTAATTAGGGTTTTGACTTTAGTCTTATGAGATTGACTTGGTTCCTTTAGATTAGGATTTTAATTAGGGTTTTGACTTAAGTCTTATGAGATTGACTTGGTTTTTTTAGATTAGGATTTTGACTTAATTTTTATGAGATTGACTTAGTTTAGGATTTTAATTAGGGTTTTGGCTTAAGTCTTATGAGATTGACTTGGTTTCTTTAGATTAGGATTTTGACTTAAGTCTTATGAGATTGGCTTGGTTTAGATTTTTAAATTAATTTTATTAAGGTTTTACTTTACGTTAATTAATATTTTATTTATTAATTTTAAATTAAAAAAATTTTAAATTAAAAAATTATCGTTTTGCCCTGAAGAGAACTTTTGCATTTCAAGTCGATTTTCGATGTTCCGGAATGTTTTGAAATCGATTTTTTGTAAAGAATTCAATGGGATTATTGGTTTGTGTTGTTTTTGGCAAGAAATGATTGTCAAACCTTATGAGGGGTATTTTCATAATTTTATCGAATTTAGTAAAAATTGGCGAAATGATTTCTTTGATTTAATTTTGTTGTTTTATGTATTCGAATGAGTTTTCCTAAGCGTAAGGGGGCTCTAAGGATGTTTTGATGATAGGGGTATTTTAATAATTTGATCATTTTTTAGTGATTTTTATCGTAAATCTTCTTTTTGTCTACAAGATGATGATTCCTATGTTTTTGGGGTTATATTTTCCTAGCTTAGTGTGATTTCTACAGTTTTGTTAGTTTGAGATACCTCATCCAAATTTTTGAAATATATCTAGTAACAAAAATAAAACATTGGAATAATCATCTATCATTAGGAATCGTTGCGATCAGGTTGACGAGTTGATTAATCAGCTAAGTACGAAAATAGGGTGTCTACAGATGCCCCTCTTTGACAGGGGGTTGAAGAAAACTAGATAGCAAATCTATTTCAGTAGATAGTACGATATCCGAATGCCAAAGCTAGTGACAATTCATTTTGCAGCCTGATTTAGCAATTCGTCAGGATGTTCGGATCCTTGAGGGTAAAACTCTCCCTGAACTAAAACGATATCAGGTCATTGAGTGTGAGCTCCCACTGACAGTATCAGATCCTTGAATTAAAAAAAATTATCCTTGACTAAAGACGTGCAAGTGTGTATACTCGAAATCTGAGATAAATCTCAAAGATGGTTTGAGCTAGATTTGAGCATAAATTAAGTAAAATCTGAGCATAAAACTGAACATAAAACTGAGCATAATCTAGGCATAAACTGAGCATAATTCCGAGAAAACCCTCGGCGGCATCTGAGCATAATTCCGAGAAGACCCTCGGTGACAAATGACTGAATAAAACTGAGAAGGGGTGAACGAATCTGGGAAAAAATTATTGAAAATGAATCTGAAAAAGAATGATTGAATCTGGGAATGAATAGATCTGGAAAATAATTATTGAAAACGAATCTGGAAAAGAATGATTGAATCTGGGAATGAATAGATCTGATTGAATCTGAGAATGAATAGATCTGGGATAGAATGATTGAATCTGGGAAAGAAAGAATGCCCTATCTCTATTCTAGGTGGAAGGGTAATAAGTTAATCTCTGGGCAAAACTAAATATGAGATCAGAAACATTTCCATTTGAACCTCAAAGTCTTTCAAAATTTTATAAATTTTAACTTCTTTTGAACCTCAAGGGTTTTCAAAAAATTGCTATCAAGAGGGTAACCTTAAATTTGGGGTTCCCATTATCTTTTAGGATTAAAATTAATCAAGTTTGAGAACAAAATGCGCCTAGTTTGACAAGAAACATTGTATTGAACACATATTAAAAAATGCTCCTAGTATAAAGAATAAAGAAAGTGCACCTTGTATGAAGGTTTGAAATATTTGATTACCACAAGCGCAATAAAGATTTAACATTTTAACTTCAACTTTTTATATTGAAGATTTTGAGTCAGGATTAAGATAACAAAATATTTCATTTTGAGACTCATCATGGAATTCAACCATCTCCCCTTTGGTTCACTTGGGGAAGCAAAAATTTTCAGATCAATCGTAGACAAGATACTTGTGGCTTTTGAGTCTTTACTTGTTTAAACTAAGTGTTGAACTTGATTATTCGGATTTCAGATGTTTCGGTTGGAACCTTCTTTCAGTTTTTCAACTCTATGGAGATTTTCTTCTGTTTTTCTTTGTTGTTCTAACTTTTGCCTAGATCACCTTTTCAGGTTTTCGATCTAGCGAGCTTTCTTTAATTTTTTTCTTAAGTCGCCCTTTTTGGGTTTTCAACCTAACATATTTTTTTTCTTCGCTCTAATTGTTGCCAAGACTGTCCTTTAGGATATTCAACCTTGCGAGCTTGCCTTAATTTTTGCCTAAGTCGTCCTTTCGGATTTTCAACTTAACAGGCCCCATTTTTCTTTTTCTTCCCTTTTAAACTTCTAGACTTAATACCTAATCATGATTTGCTACATTCCTTGTCTTTTTCACACGGTACTTATGAGGACTTTCATAGGTAAGCTTAGGATTATGCATAAAAAGAAATGAATTCTGAGGCTCAAAAAACCCGAATGCCCCTTGTGTGGTATTTTTTCTTAAATTTTCTCTTTTCCTAAAAATTACTAAATAGAAGCCCGGGGAAAATTTCACTGAGTTCATTGCTCGATGGAGAGCTAAAGCCGCTCAATTGTGGGATCGACCTCAAGAGAAGAAACAAGTTAAGATCATCCTCAGGAATCTCACTCCAAATTATGCCAAGTACTTGATGCCTCAGTACCTTCCCACTTTTCAATCCCTCATTGAGGCTGAAAATCAAGTTGAGGATGCCTACTCTTCGGGACTTTTTAGTAACTCGTCTGAGTCAAAATCCAAACATTTCAAACCTAATGTCAATTCTTTACAAGTAGCTAACACCTCTTTCATACTATCTCTTCAAGCTACTCAGCCCTCACAAGCCAAACCTAGGAGACAATTTGCCAATCTTTGAATGTCTTTTAGTGTTGCTTATCAAAAATTGAAGAAAAAGGGATTACTGACACCTTTACAACCTAAGCCTTTGCCTAATCATCTTCCTCCAAACATGGATAATGGGCAATTCTGTGAATTTCATCAAATGCCTGGTCATGTTCTTGACAGGTGTATACTCTCCGTTATGTTATTCAAGACTTGATTGAATAAGGAAATGTCCCCATACCCGCTCCTACCGCATCAAATGTTAAAACTAATCATGTACCTACCTTTCAAAATCAACCTCCCCCTACTTTGAACCTGATATCCCTATTCAAATCCGAGTCGATTGACCCAATTTTCTTCATTTATTTAGTCGGTTCTAACAGTGTACCTCCACCATGCTGAGATGAGCCTATTTACCCCAAGGCAGTACTAGAATTAAAGAACAGAGAGATTATTGAAGCAACGGGTTGTCCAGCATATGACAGGCTTGAATCCGAATATGAAGAGATAGTAAAAACAGGCCAGTTCAAGTCATCCATCGAAGATAACCGAAGTGGCATAGACCCTAGAATTGTGTCTCTCCATTCAGAATGATATCATCTTTTTAAGTCTTCTTAGTTTTTTTTAGCTTCAGTTACGTCAGTCTTTGAGTTCAGTTAATCATCTTTAATTTTGGGCTTTAGTCAGGTTTGTCAGTCTATGTTCTTTTTTATTCTAATAAATAAATACTTTTGATTATTATGTGTGCAATAACGATGTAAACATAAAATCTAACATGAGAAATGACTTAAAGCTCACTAATCAAATTTGATAAATATTGAAATTAAAGAGTACACTCAAGAAGTGCAAATTGGTACAACATTATCTTCAGGGGAATATGAGAGAATAATAAACTTACTTGAGAAATTCAACAATGTTCCTTCATGGTCTCATGAGGATATATTAATAGATTGTACCCAAAGCGATCAAGGCATAAAGTCGAGGGTGAACTTCAAGATCAAAGATATCGATCAAGAATGATGTAGTTGAAACCATCACAAATGTACCAAGACCTACAAGAAGGGATCCATCATGTTTTTCACTTAGGGAAAAGAGTTATCATTCACAAAAGAACATGATATTTTCTTCGAAGTTTGGAAATGGTAGAACGAGTCAATGTCAAATATAAAAAACTCAATCACACTCAACTTCGTAAAAGAAGACTAAAGATTACTCCTTCTAAAAAAAAGACTGAATATTGCTCCTTCTCAAAAAAAGACTGAAGATTACCCCTTCTCAGAAGAAGACTGAAGATTACTTTTTCTCAAAAGAAGACTTTTCTCGACAGAGCAATTAAGACATCAAGTTCCTAGAACTTTAATAAAATCAATTAACACTTCACCAAATGAGGCCTTTTTTGCTCGACCTATTTTCCTGTCTTACCAAGAAAAAAATAACCTTCTTTAGCCCCTCGTAGCCTTTAAAAAAATCAATAGTCTTTTTTTTCTAAATCACACCAACCAACCACGGGAGGGATATCTAGTATGAACTACATTTTGACTTGACATTAAAGAGAGAATATCAAACTAGGGGCATTTTAGGAAGTTGAGCATTATATCTTTTATTTCTAAACCATATCCTTAACCCACCTATTAAGTCCTCTTGAATGCTAATTGACTCGGTTAAGATGCTGGGAACCAAAAATTTATTGAGTTGATTATTCAAGATCATCAAGAAGAAAGGAAGCCTGCTAAGTCAAAAACCCAAAAGGACGACTTTGAAAAAAGTTAGGGCATAGGTTGAAAACCTGAAAAGGCGACCTAGGCAAAAATCAAGAAATCATCAGAAAAAGAAAAGAAAACCCCGCTTGGTTGAAAACCTGGAAAGGTAACCTAAGTAAAAATTAGGGCATCATCAAATAGGAGGAAAGGTCCTATCAAGAAAAAAAATTCAGAAGGAAGCTTGTGCAGAAACTAGGAAATGCAGAACCATTCAAGTCACAATATTCATTTTTCAACCAAGAGCTCACATCCGATTAAGACAATGTTGAAGTCGAAAAAATCAGAAGTCATCTTGAACATTGTAAGATCTTCAAAAGTATGTTTACTTGTTCAAGTATTCGCTAATGGGAGATGTAGAATCATCAACTACTTTGAAGAGAAAGATCTTATATTCTAACATTTATCAAGATTTTTTAAGTCCAGCTCAAGCATATTTCAAAAGAAATTCGAAAGAAAATGATCAATCCCTTATTGCACATATGATAATCTTAAGAGCCTTAAATTTAAGGGAATGTCAGTTCTTCTATCTGTCATACATCAGTGTCCATATTTTTCAAGTGTAATCCATTCCATCAGTCTCGTAGTCAAGTTCAAATTAAAGCCAACCTTGAAACTAGAAACATTTTTGAAGGTCATTTAATTCCAAAGTTTTGTTCTTAATCACATGATAAAAATAAAAATCTTATTTAAAAGTCTGATGAAGTCCAATGATAATTATGAATCCAGATGCATGATAAGCCAAAAAGGCCTGATCTTTCCAATTTTTTTTTGAATCATAGAATGAATTAATAAAATTATTTAAGTTCCTATAAATTTGAGTATGAGAAATGTGGCTTAGTAAGTTCTAGTCTAAGAAACGAGACTTTAACTTTTTTTGAATCATAAAATGAATTAATAGGGTTGTTTAAGTTCCTGTAAACCTTAGTCCGAGAAGCGTGGCTCTAATAAGTTCGAGTATGAGAAACGAGACTCCAACTTTTTTTGAATCATAGAATGAATAAACAGGATTGTTTAAGTTCCTTAGCCCAAGAAGCGTGACTATAATAAGTTCGAGTCCGAGAAACGAGACTCCAACTTTTTTTGAATCATAGAATGAATTAAAAGGATTGTTTAAGTTCCTGTAAATCTATGCCCGAGAAACGTGACTTAGTAAATTCGAGTCCGAGAAACGAGACACCAGCTTTGTTTGAACCATATAATGGATTAACAGGATTGTTTAAGTTCCTATATACCTTAGTTCGAGTCCGAGAAGCGAGACTCTAATTCTTAAAAGGATTGTTTAAGTTCCTATAAACCTTAGCTAGAGTCCGAGAAGTGAGACTCCAACTTTAACAAGATTGTTTAAGTTCTTGTAAACCTCAGCCAGAGTCCGAGAAACGAGACTCCAGTTTTGTTTGAATCATATAATGAATTAACAAGATTGTTTAAGTTCCTGTAAACCTTAGTCAGAGTCCGAGAAGCGAGACTCCAACTTTAACAAGATTGTTTAAGTTCCTATAAACCTTAGCTAGAGTTCGAGAAATGAGACTCCAACTTTGTTTGAATCATATAATACATTAACAAGATTGTTTAAGTTCCTATAATCCTTAATTCGAGTTCGAAAAATGAGACTCCAATTTTAATAGGATTGTTTAAGTTCCTATAAACGTTAGCTAGAATCCGAGAAACGAGACTCCAGCTTTTTTTGAATCATATATTGAATTAACAGGATTGTTTAAGTTCCTACAAACCGCAGCCTAAGAAGCGTAGTTCCAGTAAGCATGAGTCTGATAAACGAGACTCAAACTCTTCAAACTCTGAAAAAAGAATTTAATGAATTTCCTACAATATCGTATGATTGTTTTCATTGCATAAAATGCATTTTGATTTGAATCATTATTGTCAGTGAGAGAAGATCTCTAGAACCTAACACATTTTTACTTAGTAAGTATTACACCATTGCACACACGTGCACTTTTGCATTAGTTAGGGAGAATTTTCTAAAATTCGAGGATCTGACATCTTCAGTGAGAGTTCAAGTTCGAGGACCTGATAAATTTGGTCGGAAAGATTTTTACCCTCAAGGATCCTAATGTCCCGACGAATTGTTAAATTAGGCTGTAAAATGAACTGTCACTAGTTTTGGCATTCGGATATCGCACTATCTATCGAAATAAATTTGCTATCTAGTTTGCTTCAACCCTCTGCCAAATAGGGATATCTGTAGACACCCCATTTTTACACTCACCTGATTAATCAACTCGTCAACCCTATTGCAACGGTTCCCAATGATGGATGTTTATTCTAATGCTCTATTTGGTTACCAGATGTGTTTCAGAAATTCAGATGAAATATCTCAAACTAACAAAACTGTTGAAACCACGCTACACTAGGAAAATATAACCCTAAAACATAGAGATCATCATTTTTCAGAAAAAAAAGAAGTTTTACGGTAAAAATCACTAAAAAATGATCAAATTATCAAAATACCCCTAACCTCAAAAAATCCCGAGAGCCTGCAGTACGCTCAAGAAAATCCTTTCAAACATATAAAATAAAAAATTGAAATCAAATAAGCCATTTCGCCAATTTTCACAAAATTCGACAAAATTATGAAAATGCCCCTCATAAAGTTCACGAACATTTCGCACAAAAAAATTCATAAATGACACAAACAAATATTCTCATTAAATTCCTTACGAAAAATAGATTCCGAAACATCCTGGAACATTGAAAAACAACTTAAAACGTAAAAAGTCATCTCCGAGAGTAAAATGGTAATTTTACAATTTTAATAATTAAAAATTCTGTAATTAATAATTAAAATATTAATTAATGTAAAGTGAAATCCTAATTAAAATTAAAGTCAATTAAGTGAGACTTAAGTCAAAATCCTAAAATCAAGTAAATCAAGTAAGACTTAAGTCAAAACCCTAAATTCTAGTCAATCAAGTAAGACTTAAGTCAAAACCCTAATCAATCTAATAATACCAAAGTCAAATCCCTAATAGAATTCTAATTAAATTCTTAAACTATCAAATGTAACTCTAATTAAATAATAACTCTATCTAAAATAATTCTAATTAAGTACTAACTCTATCTAAAAATCACTTAAAAAATCTATAAATAAGGGTTCCTACAGTCTATTTTCGTATCAAAAAGAAAATCCTAGAAAAAATAGGTAAAAAAGTCTCCCCAACCTTTCCAAAACCCTAATTTTGAAGTCCTAACTCCTTACCTAACATCCATACCCCAACTTTAGCTCAAAAAATACCTAGAAACCCTTCAAAAACACCTAGAAATCCATAAAAAAAAATCAGAAAAATTCAAATCTAAGAATGAGGTACTTCATCTTGGAGATTTGAAGCGAATCCGGTAACAGAACTAAGCGAAGAGTGCTGTATGAGGAACTGTTCTATCAGGTCTGAGGGAACAAAATCGTTGCGTTCGTAAAGGTAAATATTTTTATTTATTATTTATTATTTAGGTCTTTTTAGCAATATAATTTTATTTGAAAAAAGTAGAGACCGACATTTACCGGGCGGGGTTGATGCCTAACACCTTCCAACCCCGTAACGTGATCCCCGGACCCGTATTTTCTTTTGTAGACTAGTGTTATTTGCCTTTTAGAGTCAATGTTCGGTTCCTAGACCGTAATAACTAGGTGACGACTCCCAAACCTCAAAAATCAAAAGCGGATCCGCGCACCCAGCATATCGAGGGCGCTTTCAGTCGGCTTTGAAGTATGACCCGTTATCAGATATCAATTACAAAGATACCCTGTATCGACTTATGATAGATGCAGTGAGGATAACATTGATACGTTTTATAACATCTTTGATTTTATTAGTATTTTCATTTCATCAAGCGAGTATCTATTTCATGTCGGACAACACCCAAGCTTGCACCTAACATATCCTCATAGGATCACGCAAAAAAGTCTTTTAAAGTTTCTGAGTAAATCCATTATCCCTTCGTGTTCATTTGAAGGATATGATGGTTTCTATCTGAATTTCTCTAGGAATTTTTTTGTGTTTCGAGGTCAATGACTTTTACTTTTTCGATTAAAGGTTGAGCCTGACCATTATCTTCTTGTTTAGGATAAAAATCTATCATCGAAGCTAGATTATTAGTTAATTCGTTAATCCGCTCAAGTTATTCAAAAATTTCATTTATTTAATCAAATTCAGATGGGGCGACATACCCCTCTATAGACTCGATAAACTAACTCGATTCAATAGGAAAATAATAGACTCGATCTAAAGAAAACATGACATTGATGGATTGATAAGAAAAATTGGACTCAGGCTAACCCACATGACTCATGAAAACTCAAGACAAGTACCCTCAACGGGGTTTATTACTGACTATGGACTCGAGATATTGCTTACAACGACAGGACTGAGGCACTGTGATCTGGGAACAACTGGGCGATGTTGAGAAATTCTAAGGCCATTTCTAACAATTGACTTGATATTGACGTTTGTTCTAACTGACCAGATTTACAATCATAACAAGACAATGGACGATTGAGCTTAGGTACAATGATAACCTTGAAATCTAGTCGAAGGTCAATTTCAGTGTTACCCCCTTAATAACATTTTAATGAATCCTAAGGTTTTATCGAATTCTGTGCACCAATCCATTAAACAATTCATTTATGTAATGATTATTCAGAAGGAAAATAATTTTATTGCACTCTTAAAAATTATTAACAAATAAAGTTTTCATTGAATAAAAAACCTTCACAAATCTAATTATTTTTTGCAGTCATTTTTTCTTTAGGAAAACATATCTTAGTAATTTTTCAAGGTCCATGCAAAAAAATAGATTTTTTGTAAAATCCTTTTTTTCTTTAGAAAAATAATACTTTAGAAAATTTTCAAAATCCATGCAAAAATAGATCTTTTGTAAATCATTTTTTCTTGAAAAAATAGATATTTTGTAAGTCATTTTTCCGTCATTTTCTTTTCTTTTGGAAAACATTTTCTTCTAGAAAATATTTTTTCTTTGAAAAATATTTTTCATTTGGAAAATATTTTTTCTCTAGAAAATATTTTTCTTTGGAAAACATTTTTTCTCTAGAAAATATTTTTCAATTGGAAAACATTTTTCTTTCGGAGAACATTTTTTTAAAAATGGATTGAAACCCGAATTCAGCAAAAAGTTTGAATACCATTTTGATTTGAATGGTCCGACCCATCATGATTGTTGGACTGAGATGGACTGGGTCATTATGAAAATAGAGTCTTTATTGGGTTGGTGCACCCAGCAATATGATAGTCTCGAGCTAAATTAAACAAAAGTTTGGTCTCTTGAGAACAAAATTGTAACTTCCTGATCTCAACATTTGTAAAGTCCATTTCCAACAAGCAACCCGGGAACACCCACGATAAGTTATAGTTGTGACTTATAAAGAGGTTTTCTAGACTCTAGGTTTACTATATGCAATGCAATTCATCTGGCCACCCTTGCTCAAGTGCACCTATATACCTCTCAAACATACTCAATCAGACGATACATGGTGACTTGGTTTGATATACCGTATAGGTGATAATATAAAACTCCAACCCACTTCTTTGAAGTCAAAAGTAGCCAGTTAATCCCCAGTTGAGAGGTAGCGCACAATGTTGAGCAAGGGCCCTCTTAAATACCTATCGTCTAGAATAGACGTAGTCTATCCCCCTCGTACAGTAGGGTACATCGGGGCAGGATCTTGCTTAGGCATTAATTTTGACCAAGAAGTGCAATTGGTGAACTTGGATTACCTTTGATATACCGTATAGGTACGAGTCTAGGGTTGTAGCTTTCATAAATGGTTTAACATCCCACGAGGGGACCGACCACATACTAGTACTACGTTGGCAATTAGGACATATGACTGTGCGGTTTACAATAGGTCAGAGGCTCAGGTCGCTACAGCCTGGGTGCATCGATATACCTTTCAAAGTCATCTGAATAGACAGTACTATGCCCCAGTTTAATATACCCTAAGGTACATGACTTGAGTTATGGTTTTCATGAATGACGTCGCATCTCTGAAGAGACCAGACCACATACTAGTGCCACATTGGCTATAAGGGACATGCAAGCGTGCAAAGCAATAAACATGCTAGTTGTGTGTGCAAAACAAGGTGGGGTATGCCCGGGGCCTTTTCAAACAAATGGGCCTGATCATATTATCACAACATGGGTATCATAGAAATATCAATCAAGATAATACACAAACCCATCATATCAAGATCAAAATACGCACGTCAAACACATATCTCAATCAAGATTATGGCACGTCGAATAGGCAAAAATTATGGCACAAAAATAATCAATCATAGACCAATCGATGAAATAGGCACAAGAAAATTTTTTATTATTTTTTTTTTCAAACGAACTAATAACAAAATGACTCTTTCTCTATGGTCCAATCAAGGGTTACTTTGGACGATCCAAAATAAATTGAGATTTTATTGAATATTGAATCGAGGATAGGATGATAATTGTTGAGATAAGGGGTGATGACTTTTTTTTTTATAGAAACAATTTTTTTTTTTTTTTTTACGATTTTTAATTTGAATCCTCTCCTCATCACAAACAACATTGAAAAAAAATAACATTTTTGCTTCTTAGCGCATTGCTCACAAATGATTTATTTGAGAAGAAGTGAAATATAAAAAATCGTTTTCTGTTAACGGCACACCACACATAATAATAATTTTTTTTTATTTTTTTTATTGGAATCGTCTCCTCATCACGAACAACATTAAAAAAAGTAATTTTTTTTCTTAGCGCATCATTCACAAATAATTTATTTGAGAAGAAGATGAAAAATAAAAAAATCATTTTCTGCTAACGGCACACCACACATAAATTTTATTTTTTACGTATTTTTATTTGAATCCTCTCATCATGAAAAATATTAAAAAAATATCTTTTTTGTTTCTTAGCGCATCACTCACAAATAATTTATTTGAGAAGAAAATGAAAAATAAAAAATCATTTTTTGCTAACGGTACACCATGTAGAAAAAAATATTTTTTTTGAAATTTTTTATTGGAATTCTCTCTTCATCACGAACAACATTAAAAAAATAATTTTTTTATCTCTTAGCACATCACTCATAAGTAATTTATCTGAAAAGAAGATGAAAAATAAAAAATCATTTTCTGCTAACGGCACACCACGTAGAAAAAAATATTTTTTTTATTTTTATTTTTATTTTTAAAATTTTTTTCTTGAAATTCTCTTCTCATCACTAACAACATTAAAAAAAATAATTTTTTTTTTATTTCTTAGCACATCACTTACAAATAATTTATTTTCACAACTTATCACACATGCATAATAACGTGCTAAAAATTTTCTAAAACAAAAATAAAATTTCATGACTTTCACCCCAACCATCATCATTCCATCCTCCATTCATATGTCACTTTGAATCTTTCATTGTTTAGAGTCATCCCACAATGACCCTAGATTGAATCATGAAAAGTGATACTCCAAAATAACATACCCAAAATCAATCCAAATAATGCTAAGAGAAGATAATACAACCTAAAAATATATAATAAAGTAAAAAAAATGGGTTAACAATCATTATTTCATATAATTACCCTCTTGAAATCCTGTATTATTTAGGGTCATTCTGAGTTACCCTAGATTGAACCATAAAGAATGTGTCAAAACAAAATATTCACCATTCAAATAAGTAATCAATAATCGAACAAAAAAGAATGATAAAAAATAAAAATAAACAAAGGAACAAACAATTAAAAATAAAATAAAAAACTAGGTCTTTATGACAATGCTTCCCATATTTAGGACTTTTAAAGTCTGATCCTCAATAATCCCTAGTGGAGTCGCTACTGAAAGCGTCCTCGATCCGCGGGGTATGTGGATCCACTTTTGATTTTTGAAATTTAGGAGTCGCCTCCTAGTTATTACGATATAAGAACCAAGCATTGACTCAAGATGGATAAAAACAACTAATCTACAAAAATAAACTAAGTCTGGGGATCATGTTACAGGGTTGGAAAGTGTTAGGCACCAACCCCGCCCAACAAACGCCGGTCTCTACTATTTTCCAAGAAGATTATATTGTTAAAAAAAACCTAAAATAAATATTTAAAAAAAAATAAAAAGAAAATATACCTATATGATTGCAACAATTTGTTCCCTCAAAACTGATAGAATGGTTCTTCGTAAGATACTCCACGCTTCGTTTCTATCACTGGATCTGCTTCAGATCTCCAAGATGAAGTACATCCTTCTTAGATTCGAGTGTTTCCTAAATTTATTGATGGATTTCTAGGTATTTTGTGAAGAATTTCTAGGAGTTTGTGAACAAAAACTAGGGTTTGGATGATAGGTAAGGGATTAGGACTTTAAAATCAGGATTTTAGAGAGGTTAGGAAGGCTTTTTGACCTACTTTTTCTAAGATTTTCTTTGACCTACGAAATTATGTTGTGGAAACTCTTTATTTATAGAGTTTTTTGGGTAGAGTTAGTGTTTGATTAGGTTTCTTTTAGGATTTTAATTAGAGTTTTGACTTTAGTCTTATAAGATTGATTTGGTTCCTTTATATTAGGGTTTTAATTAGGATTTTGACTTAAGTCTTATGAGATTGACTTGGTTTAGGGTTTTAACTTAAGTCTTATGAGATTGACTTGGTTTAGATTTTTAAATTAATTTTATTAAGATTTTACTTTACGTTAATTAATATTTTATTTATTAATTTCAAAAATAAAAATTTTAAAAATTAAAAAATTATTGTTTAGCCCTCGAAGAGAACTTTTGCATTTCAAGTCGATTTTCGATGTTCTTGGATGTTTTGGAATCAATTTTTCATAAGGAATTTAATGGGATTATTGGTTTGTGTTATTTTTTGGCGTGAAATGATTATTAACCCTTATGAGGAGCATTTTCATAATTTTATCAAATTTGATAAAAATTGGCGAAATGATTTATTTGATTTAATTTTGTTATTTTATGTATTTGAATGAATTTTTCTAAGCGTAAGGGGGCTCTAAGGATGTTTTGATGTAAGGGGTATTTTGGTAATTTGATCATTTTTAGTGATTTTTATTGTAAAACTTTTTTTTGTTTGCAAGATGATGATTCCTATGTTTTTGGGGTTATATTTTCTTAGTTTAGCGTGATTTCTACAATTTTGTTAGTTTGAGATACCTCATCCGAATTTTTAAAACATATCTAGTAATAAAAATAGAGCATTGGAATAATCATCCATCATTGGGAATCGTTGCGATCAGGTTGAGGAGTTGATTAATCAGGTAATTGCAAAAATAGGGTGTCTACAGAAGCAGATATAGGTCGTTGATCCATTTGAAGCGAATATGGGTCGTAGACCCATTTTTGAAGTGGATATGGGTCGTGGAGTCATTTGAAGCGGATATGGGTCATGGACCCATTTGAAGTAAATATTGGTTGTGGACCCATTTGAAGTGGATATGGGTTGTGGACCCATTTTTGAAGTGGGTATGGGTCATTGATCCATTTGAAGCGGATATGGGTCATGAATCCATTTTTGATGTGGATTCTCGGTGAGGGATGATAATGGGTTTAATTATGATCGAGATCAATAGTGTGCCACGTTGGACGAGATCAACTTTGATCGATAGAGTGAAGGCAAGTTCCATTTTGATCAAACAACAGTGGCGAGGGGTAGACCTTAAGCTTAACGATAAAAGTGGTTCATTTGATCATTTTTAAGCCTTAAAATTCAAACTAAAAATAAATTCCAAGAGAAAAGTTATCAAGACTGATGTAAAAAATAAAATGAGCAAAAACAAATTTTTTTTAGGGTTCATTTTTCATGCACAGACCAGAGTGATTTTGTATTGGTTCGTGCTTTGAACACGAACCAGAGTGTTTTTGTACTGGTCCGTGCTTTGAACATGGACCAGAACTGAATTTTTTTTTAGCAGTGGTTTGTGTTGTATGCACGGACCTAAGAAAATTTGTCAAGTTCTTACTTAAAGCACGGACTGAACAATTTTCCTTAAGTCCGTGCATGAAACACGGACCAGAAGCTTTTCTCGCGAGCCAAACTTCTTCCTACTCCTTGTTTTGGCCCCCCATTTTTCTTGATTTTGAGGCACATAGCCTCTATTTTTTGGCTTGGCCCACACAATTTTTTTATATGCAAAACATAAATGAAAAGCAACTTCCCCCTTTACTTATGGGGACATACAACGAAACATAAAAGAGAAAATCGCCTAAAATTTATACAACTTGCCTTCACGGGCTAAAAAAATAAAAATTACATCACATATGAGCATGGGATGGATACACATTTGAGTTTGATTATTTTTGTGTCCTAAGTCTATTATTTACGCTTCAATGCATGTGAGTTTGTAGGTGGTTTTTCAGATACCCATTCTTCAAACTTTGATGTACACCGGAGTGTTCACGTCTTAGGTTGGTGAATGGGGTGGATGTTCTCCTCCTCGCCACTCAAAATAACAATCTCGGGAGCTTCAGAGTACCGGCATCCGGGGCTAGCATTTTAACAAAGAAGGGGTGGTTTGTGTATTGGGATTTGAAGCACGAGCATTTTTTTTTGAAAAATGTATCCATCTTTACATCATTTGTCCCAAAATAAAAAAAAAAATAAAAAAACAAAGCATAAGTAAGTAAATATTACATCCCTTGATCTCATGACAATAAAAAAAAGAAAAAAAAAAGAAACATAACACATGTTAGTAGATAAACTAAAAAGCAAAATAAATGGAAACACATATTTTATTTTTGAAAAATGATCGAATTGAAAAAGGGTCAAACCTACTAGTATGTAATCCCCAATGGAGTCGTCAAGCTGTGGATACGATATTTTCAATTTTCAAATATCTCAACCACTTTGGAGGGTTTTGGAGTCGCCATCATTCATATTTGTAAAACGGTGTGAATGGTTACCCGATGTTGTATTTTTTGAAAAATATATTAGTTTTGATGTTTAGTGACTCTCATACAGATAAGGTACATTTGGTCAAACCTTTGATCTAGGTAAGGGGGTTTATGTTAGGGTGTAGGGAAGGTGTTAGGCATCCTACTCCCTCCACCATTAGTGGTAACTTTGGATTCGATCATTTTAAAAAAATAAAATATAAAAAAAGAGTCGAAAAGATCCAATACGTTTTCTCAAGTATTAGGGACTTTGATGTTGATTCAATCCATTGAAGACACCCTTATTGAAAAAAAAGCCCTTCAATGACTCAAATCATTTGTGGTGTGTGTATAAATGTAGAAAAAGGAGATAAGTAGAAGAGGGAAATGGAGAGGAAACAAGGGGGTGATCTTTGTCCAAAACATACCTTGATCTTGATTTTATCTTCTTTAATTCTTCAAAGGATGAGTCTTCCTTAGCTTTCTTTGACTTGCTTGAGAGAGAGTTGAGAGTTAAGAGTTGAGGGTTGAGAATTGAGGTGAGTTGAGAGTAGAGAGAGTTGTAATTTTAGAGGGTTTTTTTCTCAAATTTTCATAAGGTGTGAATTGTGTTGAGGATAGATGGATTTTATAGAGTTTTGAGGGTTATTTTAAGGGTAAAATGGGATGAATTGATGAAAATGAGTAGAATGATTAGGGGTTTGTGAGAGAGGGTATGTAATTTGAGGGTGATGGAAAGGCATTTGTGTAAAAGAGGTTAAATGGGTTATTTGTAATCCAAATGGATTGGCTCTTTCAACCCATTGAGTTGAGTGTTAGGTGGAATGAAATGAATGGTGTTTAATTGAGAAAATGAGTGTGTAAGATGGTGGTTGATTGATTAAGTATTTGGTAAGTTGAGGGGAGTGGATTTTAATTAAAGAATGTGTTGTATAAGAGGGTAATTGATTAGATTTTGAGAGGGTGAGGGAGATGGTGACATGTGTCAAGATGTGTAGAGATTAGAGTTTTAGATGAGTTGAATGGAGAGAATGAGTATTTGATTTGAGATGAAGGGTGTGAGTTTGTAGGGAATGATGATAGTAGGTTATGAAAAGGTATAGATTTGTAGGAAATGATGATGGTAGGTTAAAGGGAGGTATGAGTTTACAGGGAATGATGATGGTAGGTTAAGGGAGGGTATGAATTGATGTGATTTTTTTAAAGAAAAGGTGATAGGGGTGTAGGTAGTTTGATGAGGGAGGTGAGTTGAAGTGGTGACATGTGTCCCACCTTGATGATCATGTTGATTGGTTGTGATGTTGGGTTGGGTTGAGAGTTCGGCTTGGGTAGGTATAGTATTAGGCTTGGGTGTAATAATAAATAAAATGGATAGTTACGGTGAAAGGTTGAGAGGAATGGATTTGGGCTGAGTTGAGTGGGCTTAGGTGATGGTTTGAATAGGGATGGGTTTAGATTGAGTTCAATGGGCTTGGTTGAGATGGATTGGGTTTAGGGGTGTAGAAGGGTGGTAAGGAGCTTAGGTCCATAGGCCACGTAAATGGGACTTTAGGCCATTTATTGAAAGAGAATGATGAGAGACGTTACATTTTTGAAGGTTTGGGCCCATTCCAATTTTGAGATTTTTGGCACTTTGCATCGAGGACCCCTTCAAATTTGGGTGTCTATAATATTCATCCAACATAAAATAACATATCCATCTAACAGAGTATATTGCACCATATTAGTGTAAAAAATATATAAAATAACCAAAGTATTTTGTACTCTATTAGTGCAAAGAGTAATCAATATATATTGCACCCTATAGGTGCAAAAGGTAACAAAGTATATTGCACCCTATAGGTGCATCATAAAACCAACATGAATATATATGTAATATGAAAAAAAAATGTCTAAAAAACCTTCCCAACTAAAAAATCAACTATCTCGCCCTCCAACCACCCAAGATGAATAATTGTTAATCATAACCCACAAAAAACCTCTCTAAATTGTTTGTTCTTCATAAACATCTTCAAAGTAAAATGATAAAGATCACCGTTAGGGGTTACATCTATTAGTTGGTCTAAGAGATCGATGGACTCTTGAATACTGGCTTTCTTAATAGGAATGGGGTTGCTATAAGCAGATATCTGGGTGTGAACTACATCTACGAGCTTATCCAATATTTGGCCAATTCACATAGCAGTAGTCATCTTCTATCTACGACCTTGAAGTTGTAGAGTTCAGCACCTCTAAGTCGAACGAGGTCTGTGGGTGGGGGTATAGTAGGGATAGCATTATCCATAATCTCGTCAGCATGATCAAGAGTCGGGTCTAGAGGTGTCAGAGACTCCAGAGGCTAGGTCTCCATGACGTCATTTAGATCATCCGCATCAAGGTTTTTTTCTTGGGTTTCTGATCCAGATAGCATTGTATCAGATGCAAGCGACCACATCCGCCCACCAGTAGCATATGTGCCTCCAAAAATGAAATCCAATTATTTTGTAAACTTTAGAGGTTTTGTTCGGAATATTACATCTTTTGGATGATGTTATAAAAAAATAAAAATCCCAAATTACATAAAGAGATAAAAATCCTAAAATAAATAAAAGAATAAATTAATAAAAAATATACATCTAACCACCCAACCCACTACTCCTCATTTGCCTATAATATGTCGGTCTCAACATCATAAGGAACGTCAGTATTCGTGCAAATCTTATTCCATCATCCTCAAATGCCTTTTTTTCTATCTCATTTTTTCTTTGTTTGCCTTTTATCATAATAAACGTTAGTTTTTTTTTAAACTCGTTGACCAAGATTCCATAACTGATCTTGTTAAGTACTTTATGTGGTCTCATCCCCTTCTTAACTAATTCATAACAGATCTCGACCCAAACTTCATGTTGTTTGGGTATCCAATCTGCTTTTGTACCTTTTGAATTTGCATCTTCCATCTGATAATGGTAAATAAAAAATGAACCACTCCCATTTGTATTTACAAACCGAAATAAATATATATCAACCAAAAAAGTATGAAATCCTTTTTTTTTTTTATTATTCAAACTCATTTTCTTCAATAAATTTATACTTATAAGAAAACAAGTATAATGTCCAAGGAAATTCCTTTCCCTCGTCCACAAACTCTTGCTGATTAAAAGAAAATAGAAACATGTTTCCAAACCACTATTATCCTTTGCAATATCTGAATTATGTGTCCAACTACCAACAATAAATATAATATAAACAAAAAGTTGCATGGGAATAAAAATAAATGAACATGTTCTCTATTTCAAGCCATTTAAATGTACATGCATAATTGAAACTGATAAAAAAAAATACACTTTGTCAAATCTTCATTATTTTCAAAATTTTCAAAATTTTCAAAAATAGGTAATATTGGCAGGCCAGCTATTACTACTTACACCCCAAGTAAACAAACATCCGACAGCTCATTGAGTAGGACATCCGACAGGTCTTCTGATTGTTTACTACGCATGAAAGCCCAATTTTCTAATTCTCTACAGTTCAACCCAATTCTCATATTCTATTAGCAACCATGATTGGAGGACACACCATCAACAGATTGAGTGCCCAAACCAAATTATTTTTCAATTAAATTTCATAATAGAAAGTACGATAATTACTAAAAACATGACGATTGAACCAAATTGCAAACTGGGTAATAAACCAATGAATAAAGAATGAAAATTTCACATTTTTTCCTTCTAATATAATAGAAACAATCTAAGAGACGTTGAATTATGTAATTTGTTCAATCAAAAACCAAAGTCAAAAGATAGAAAAAAAAAGAAAAAATTACCAAAATGGTACAATTTTGGAAAATATTTACCAAAATGGTAAACTGTAGCAATTAATTCCGAAAATGGTAAATTTATCGTTTTCGAAATTAATTTATTTTACCAAAACAGTAAACCATTTTTTTTTTTTTTCCGAAAATACCCTTATGTTAATTTTTACTGAAAATACCATTTTGTCCTCGCCTCTTTGATAAAAATTTCTGAAATTACAGTTGAAAGGGTTTCCTTGTTCTGCAAAAAGTCGAAGACGAAGACTGCAACCTCCCTCTCTCTCTCTCTCTCGCTCGATCCGTTGGGGAGATCTTGAGAATATTGCAAGTTACCCTCTCTCTCTCTCTCTCTCTCTCTTCTGTAATTTCAGTTGAAAGGGTTTCCTTGTTCTGCAAGAAGTCGAAGACGAAGAGTGCAACCTCCCTCTCCCTTTCTCTCTCTCTCGCTCGTCGTTCCGTTGGGGAGATCTTGAAAATATTGCAAGTTACCCTTTCTCTCTCTCTATCTCTTTTCGTTGTGAGAACGTGAGAAACTTGCAAGTTTCTCCATCTTTGTCTTTCTTTGTCGATTCAAGTCTCTTTCTATCTCTCTCCGTTGTGGAGATTTTGAGAAATTTGAATCGAAAGTGTTTGTGTATGTGTTTTGGAGTATTCGAAGCCTAAACTTTCCATAATATTTTGTTCAAATTCTTTTTTGACTTTTTATTAATTATTGTCATTATTTGCATGTTGTTAAATCTCTTTCAACAGGAACCTTGGAAAAATTGAATACTTGAAGGTGACAATTTTATTTGATTTTAATTTATAATTTTTTTCTTTCTACCAATAGAATGCAAATTATTCATAGTAAAAGTTTATTATTGTTATTCATAGTAACAAGGTGCTTTTTGACATAAGATCAAAACTATTTTAGTCAATGTCAAAAGGTGTTTTTTTACATAATATCAGAATTATTTTATTCAATGTCAAAAGGCACCTTTTGACATTAGATCAGAACTATTTTAGTCAATATGAAAATGAACCTTCTGACATTAGATCAGAACTATTTTACTCAATGTCAGAAGGCTCCTTTTGACATTAGATCAAAACTATTTTAGTAAATGTCAGAAGGAGCCTTCTGACATTAGATCAGAACTATTATAGTCAATGTCAAAAGGCTCCTTTTGACATTAGATCAGAACTATTTTAACCAATGTCAGAAGGAGCCTTCTGACATTAGATCAGAACTATTTTAACCAATGTCAGAAGGAACCATCTGACATTAGATCAGAACTATTTTAGTCAAATGTAAATTGTACATAGAGAATCATTTTGATATAATTTATTTTTGTTATGAATTTAATGTCAGAAGGATCCTTCTGACATTGTCTAAATGTTTTTTTTATCTTACGTCAGAAGGTTCCTTCCGACATTATATACAATACATTCTGATATAATGTCAAAAGTATCATTCTGATATTATATTGTATTGCTTATGAAATTAATTAATTATTTTGAATGTGTCTACGTTAGGTCAATCGTATTGGAAATAGTCTTTCATCTACGTTGACATGGTATGTTATCATCTTTTTATGACATTAAGTATCATATTTTTTTACATTTTGAAAAATACGATGACATAGCAATATATATTTTGCAGGCACGTGTTATGTGTAACGCGGAAAGATTTGCACAATTCTTCTCAAATTTAACATCTGAGCAGAAGATGTGTTTAAATTCTACTTGTTTTGCTCCACTACTATCTATGCCACGTGTCCCAATGTGTAGTAATTTGATTTTTTTCCTCATAGAGAAATTTAATCCTAAAAATGGTTATTTTTCATTTGGAATTAAAGATATTTCTATTTCAGAAGGTGAGGTTGCATTGATATTAGCTTTGGGAGGTTTGTATAGTAGTGATGGAATCGGTTCTCTCTCAAAGAAAGACGAGCTTTGTGTACAATTATTTTGGAATAAGTACTTTGACATGCCAACAGAGATAACCTTAGATTCTTTTGAGACTGTACTTAATACAGTCTTAAAAAATAAAAATATTATTAAATTTAAAAGAATATTTTTATTGTACATAGTGATTACATTTTTACTTCCTAAGGATAGACTGAAGATTAACAAAGAACTTTTAAGTATGGTATGGTGCGATGAGATCTTCAATAGGATCCCATGGGACAGATTAGTACACAACCACCTTTTAAAGTCTTTACGCATCTGTGCGACGAAGTTTAAGGAAACTGGTAAACATGTACATTTCTATGGTTGTGCATTGGTGCTTTAGGTAGTTAAAGAAAAATTTGAGTTATTAATTTAATCTTACTTCGAAGTACTAGATTTATAAACTATTGATGTTTATTTAAGCACTCGTCTTGTATTCTTATGCACTTGTAGGTATGGGCATTTGAACATATACCGGTAATAGCCCCCCGCATATTTGCCAATCATTTTCCAAGGTACCGGAAGTATCCTTATTATTTAAATGAGGAACGGCAATTTTACGTCGATAAGTTTGTCAATTGCACGGTATGAATTATTGAACTACGATTTCAATCATATATATATATATACCTCCATCTAATACAAATTTTGATATGTATGTATCATCTTTAACAGATTATCAATAAGTTGAAATTGACCGATTATGAACTTTGTGAGGCTGTTCTTGCTCCATTTTGTAAGGGTTATAAGAGGAAAGAGGAAAATGGTGTTCGGTCTAAAAGGAAAAACTCAGAGGAGGTTGATAAGTTGAAGAAGAAAATGACGGTGATGGAACAGAAGTTGAAAGATCATTCTAAAGTTATCCAAGAATTGAAAAAGGACATCAAATGTTTGAAGTCATATAATGAATCTGGCCCTAAGGTATTATTTCTCTACTATATGTGATAAATCCACATAATAAGTTATATCCACTTAGAAATCATTATCAATGTTTGTTTTAATATCAAACAGTACAACGTTAAATTCGATAAAGTCTCGGACTTTGCACCTTCGAAAACCAAGTCATCTCCCCATACAAACACCTCTGTCTATCCTTCAGATATGCCTAAGGCATCGACCCCTACCAAGGGCTTAGACGATCCTTTAAGTATACCTAAGTCATCGCCTCCGACAATGGGCTCTAGTGTTCCTTTTAGTATACACAAGGCATCTACTCCACGAATACTTCCACAAATGAGTATCCACATCACGAAGAAGAAATTGGAATCTATGCTAAAAAGACATCTGAAACAATGCCAATGAACCATTCACCTGAAGTATCATTCTCTTCTTCCACAAAATACAAGGTACCTTGCACGAACAATATTTAAAATATTCAATAAATATTTCATGTGAGTTGATTTTTATGATCATTTTCTATTCTTCTTATTCAGCTGTCTACTAAGGTTGATAACGGACGTAGTTCGCCTAATATTTTGAAAAGTAATTATCTCAATAATGAACAAAATTCAGAATTCAAATTCGACGCTGATAAGGTATGTATATACTTAATATTTAAAATTTTAATGTAGAAAAAATCACTCACATTCGGCTTCATGTTTTGTCTAATTTTTAGACTTATATGTTTTTAGTTAGGAAATTGTTATCTATATAATAAACGCCTCTTCAATAATACCTCTCTAACTTTTATTTTTTATAGGCTGAATCCTCATCTCCTCCTATAAAGCTAGAGTCTGAAGACAACAACATTCTAACTAGGGGGAAATCATCTGATTTTGATCAAAAGGTATGTGATCATTTGTTTTACAATATCCCCTTTTGGGATCTATCCGGTATATTTATTATGTTGTAAGATTTTCAATCGATTTCTTTGATTTGAAATGTGTATCTATGCGCATTTACAGTTTCTTATTGCATGTCGTTGAAATTGTTACGATGAAATGAAATTTTTAATCCTTGTATCAATTGGTTTCTTTAGCGAATAAGATGTATAAATTTTGAAAAATATATTATTTGAAATGTTATGTCATGGTCAATTTAAATACAATCAGTTCGCTATTCATACGTAATTGTTAACTTCATATTTTAAAGGTGTGAAGTACCATACGAGTACGAGTAATTTATGCAATGTTGTCATTTATTGTAGGAGGGTAGGTATTCTATGAACCCTGTGAAGTCCAAGAGAGATGTGAAACCTTCAGTATATTTGAAGCCACCCTATGCACCCTTAGATATACGAAAAAAGAAGAAGATATGCAAAGAGTTGAAGTGGGATGTATGCATGTTTCAGATTTCATTTTGATTATGTTTGTTCTAATATTATTATGAATGATATGTAATTATTTTATGTACTAATTTGTAGAGATGCGTTCATAATTATTTTCATGATCCTAAGCGTCCTTTTACCAACGAAGAATTAACGTTGATAAATTCACATCATGCTGATATAAATTTGGAGGACGGGTATTGTATTCCGAGCGCATCTATTGATTCACTTAGGGGGGTTGGGTGGTTGGACGATCAGGTAACATTTTTCATATTTTAATTTTAATTTTTTTGAGAATTTTAAAATGATTAAATATTTCTCTGACTTTGTTGCCACACAGATAATCGATGGATATTGCAAATTTCTTAAAAGGAGAGAGTTGCAACATGCAGATCATTTTCTCAAATGTCATTTCTTTAGTCCAATGTATATTGTACGTCCAATTGACATAGACACATCATTTACATATCTTTAAGTTAGATGTATATATCTTTATAAAGTATTTTGTATTAATCGGTGTAGGTATTACTTAAGGAAGTTCAAGAAGATAACTCTGGCTGGTCAGTGGGTAAGGTCTTATTGAATAATTTTGAGAGTGTGTCGGGTGAAAAATTCCAACTAAATAAAAACCTCAAAGCGTTTACCAGACCTGACTATCTTAAATATCATATAACATCTTGTGATAAGGTTTGTTTTTTTCTTGTCTCGTGCCTCCGTATATTTATTTTGTTGTTAAATTATCTCTCATTCTCATATTGTTATTAATCACTAGGTATTTTTTTCCATTCACGCACACGCTCATTGGGCCGTTGCAATATTGGACATAAAAAATAAGAAATTAGAATTTTTGGATTCCCTCTCTAAGGAGTGTATGTCAGTCTATAAAGTTGAAATTAAAGCATTGGTATGTATTGATAAGTTATTTAATAATTATTATGCTAATTTAGTAAGGAATTCCACAAGTACTTATCACATTATAATTTGTTAATGTGTAGAAAGAATTTTTCCCTATAGTACTCGAGCAGATGGGGTCAGCGAAGATTGACATCCCACATTGGCCTTGTTACGATCGTAAAAACATTCCCAAACAAACCAATACATGGGATTGTTGAATGTTTATTTTAAAATATATTGATTACGCAAGCCGCGGGTTAGAATTTAATTTCAATCAGGTTCTACTATATCCCATTTATCTATTTTTAATTTAATTTGGAAACATTCAATTAGTAAGATTGATGATTGTTTTACACATCACTCTTTGTAGGAAGATATGTCCTACTTCAGGTTGCGGACTATTCTTGAGGTTGTTATACAGATGGCATTACCTTAAATGTTGTTTGTTCTTATTTTTGTTCATTACATTGTTATCGACAATGTAATCGTGCATGAATTAAAGATTTGGAAGTCATTGGTGAGAAACTCATTGGTGTTTTAGAACAATGCATGAGCACTATGCATGTGTAACACCCCGGATTTTCAACTCATATCTCGAGAAAAATTAAATAGTGAGATTTGGAAGAAAATATCGAAGGAGAGACTTAGAGTAAAATACTCGGATCTTGTTTTGATTAATTTCGAGGAAATTCAACTTCGCCATTAGATTCAAAAGGATCGAAATATATACATTAGCCTGTAAGCAAGTCCGAATTCGAATTCGGATAGAGAATTTATAGAATCCTCGAATTTTGTGTTAAGTGAGACCCAAAACAGTAGAATTTCGTTAGAGCGAGAATCGAAAAAATTTGATGATACCATTAGATCCGTAGTGAAAAATTATTCGAAATGGTATATTCGTTTGTCGTTATCCGAGTCCGAATAGTTAAGTTACGATTGAAACTAGAAATAAGGGGAAAATTACAAGTATGCCCTTAGCTGTGTTATAAAAGAAAAATCTGATTTTCTTTTATTTCATTTTTCTCTCATTCTCTAAGAAACCCAAACGACAGCCATTTTCAATCCAAGGGTTTCGACCCATTGTCATCAAGTTTGTGCGCAAACGAAGCCGAGTTGAACATCGACGAAGAAGACAAAGTTATCGGCCACGTCGAGAGCTACAACTTCACCATCTTTACTTACCCATTCTTGTTCGTTTTCCCCATCCTCCATCAAAAAACAGCTGGGTAGCTCGAGTAAACCCCAATACATTCCATCCGAGGGCTTCATCGAGTTAGGAGCTAGGTATATACTTCATTGTAGAAGCGAAGGAGAACGTCATTGTCGGATACCTTGCAAACCCTTGCTTATTTGGCATCCAAGTCAGCCCAACCTCGACTCTTGAGCCATCCAACCTTGAGTTGTAGTGCTAGCTTGTACCCTTGGCGTTCACAACCAAGTAAGGGACTTCCAATTCTTATTGGTAACTTTAGATTTCTCAAATGTGCATTTAGGGTTTTAAAACAAAACTTATTGTTTGCATTTAAATCATAGAAATTTGTGTTTGATTTCAAATTCATGGTAGAGGTGGGTGTTTTGCTTATGTTTGATCGAATTTTGATAACAAAGTCGTGGGTGGGTAGAATGGTTTGAAGAATGGAAAAGGAAATCGAAAAAGGGATCGAAAAACCCAAAAATCGCGAGTGAGGTTCAGGCTGTAGGTGGGAAGGGTCGGTGTCACCGGCACCTACCGAAGGCATTCTGTCGGTCCCACCGACAGAATGTTACTTCTGCCACCGACGAAATCAAGAAGCCGCCGAAAACTTTGTTCTGTCGGCAGGACCGTCGGTCCCACCGACACCTGCCGATGTGTATTCTGTCGGTTCCACCGACAGCATATTGATTCTGCCACCGACAGCCACCGACAGCCACCGACAGACACAGTTTTGACCAGAACAGTGTTCTGACTCTTGGCTTGACCTCCTCACACTAAATGTCCTCTTTAATTTTTACTTTCCATTTACTTTAAGTTCTTTAATGAAATTAAGGTTTTACCCCCCATTTCGGAACAATGGGAATGGTTTTAAGATCCAAATCTGAAAGGATCAAAATCCGAATTTTGGTTTCAAGAACAAAACGTATTTTTTGACGTTTTCGGCAAGTTTTCAAAATGAAATAACTTTCGCGTTCCTTTGAATTAGATTACAAAAACTATATGGTGTCAAATCTCATGATCAAAACTTTCATTTCGAAAAACCCGTTTTTAATTTTGAGAACTTTGAAAATTTGAGTTTCTGACACTTAGCCAAATTTTCACCAGCTTTCTCTATTTTTAACAGCTTTGGTCCCGAGTATCGCTGGGACCTTGTTTTTGAATAAACTTCGGTGGTTTTCAATGAAAAGATCAAAAGAATGACTTTGAAAGATTGAAAATGAATGGTTGATTTGAAAGGATGAAAAATGAGAATGTTGAGAGAATGGGAAAAGGGAATTACCGGTAAAATGTCAGAATCACACCCGAGGGGTGATGTCTGCATTTTACATTGTATGTTGTGTGTAGGTTGGTGAAAGGATATCCAGGTTATTAATGAAAGGGTTGCATGTTTATTTCTGATTATGTTAGCGCTTGCGCTGAGTACTGTTATTTATTTTAGGCCGATTGGCCACGGTTGCATGGTAGGAACTGGATATCCGTTCTCAACCCTGTTCTGTTAATTTCTCTTTTGTTTTAAATGAAAAATCATATATGTACGTAGCTATTTTGTGAGCTGTTAAAGGGTTTGTGAATGCCTGAAGGGATAGTGTGTCACATCATCCGGAGGGGTACACTATCCTGGGATGTACGGTAGGGACCACCAAACTCATACGTGGTATGGGACGCGTATGAGAGTGGAGTCACAACTGGAATCCGGATCCATTCCTTTCTTATCTTTACCAGTGAACGTGTATTGTAAAGGTGGTCGTATACGAGTGGAGTGTCATTTGGGAATTACATGCACGCCTGATAGGCATAGACGAAGATGATTAGTCAGTGATCACTAACAATCTAGTAGTAGTCGAACGTTCTGACACATCGAAAAGAGACCCATTGCTTACGGTCACGTCAAACGGCCAGTCTGAGCCGGATAAATGGTTCCGCAAGCGTGGTAGACACGACCAGCCATAAAATCAGAAACTACGATGTTATTGGGAGAATATCATGTCCTGACTGGGAGCGATCCAGTCGTGAATCCCAACTCTTTAATTCCAATACTCCACCATTTGTATTATGTATTTGTCGTTATATTTCGAATTACAAACTGAGAAGCATGTCTATTATTTTAATGTTGCCAACGGTATTTGCATAAAATGGAAAATGTATAATGAGTATGGATGATTGATGTTATGTGAAATTTTTAGAACTGTTTAGTTGCTCATCCCTGGCTATATGTACCAGTTGATCGTATTTTATCTTGTAAAACCTTGCATGTATTAAAATGTTCAGTATGCTTTATTCGATCATGCTTAGGAAGGGTTATTAGTAGGAATTGGCTGTGGACTTACTGGGTAACCATTGTTACTCACCCTTTCCTTCCTATTATTTTAGTTTCAGCACTTGCAGCTGTCGAGGCAGTAATTGAGGAGTATCTGGTCGATCAGATCGACGATCAGATTTTATTGCCTGGTGAGCACTAGGGCCACATCCCTTAGTGTTGTCAGTTTCACCTAGGATGTATGTAATTTTTGGATTTGAGAGTTTAGGCCTCTGTTAGAGTGAGAGTGTTTTGGTAAGCCTGTATATTGATAAATCTTCCGCACTCTGATCTACTTACATGTTAGATGTAATTAGTCTTCCGCTGTTATTTTCCTGTATCTACATTCTTATATACAGGTTTTGTTATAAATTGGTTTATCAGGTTTGAGTTCCGTGAAACGCTAACATAAACAGAGGAGACCATGCCGAAATTTTAAGGTGCCACCTAGTACCTTGGGATTTGGCCTTGGGATTTGTGTTAGCGTTTGGCGGGGCGTCACAGCATGAGTATCAAACGGCATGAGCACTTTCTTGCTTTACAATTAGGCCTAAAACGTGGCCAAAAGGTTTGTTTCATTCAGATGTACTTACAATAATTATAAGGCTCTATATTTTCATGTTGGGAAAATTTTGAAGTTCAGCTTTTCGGTTGTCACTGTAGGTGTTGGACGTGGGATGTGGAATTGGTGGGCCATTGAGAGAAATTACTATTTTTCTGTTACAATTTCATTGGTTAATATGTTGTTGCGGAAGCAATGCATGTTAATTCTGCAGTGACCAGACAATCGCCCAGTACGCAAAAGAAA
>NW_028236809.1:0-80008 GCF_017979445.1 Akebia trifoliata
GGTTGTTTTGAAAAATAAGTGAAAAGCATTAAGTGAAGTTGGATCACTTAATTTTTTTGCTGAAGCGGTAAAGCACCAGTCTTTTTCAACACGGCAAGTATGCCCTTATACTAGAAATGATATTACCTCTTAGGTCATATGGATAATGATATAAGCAACCCCACAAATTAATAAGGCAACCCACACCAATATTATCTCTCTCCTATTTTCTCTCTCATCTATGTATTTAAATAATATTAATTCAAATTAAAATATTATATTAATTCAAATTAAAAAATAATATTAATTCAAATTAAAAAATAATATTAATCAAATTAAATAATATTAATTTTAAATTAAAAAATAATATTAATTCAAAATTAAAGAGAGAAAATTTTGACACTTAAAGAGCCTAAATTTTCTCTCTCCTCCCAAATTTAAATAATACTAAATATTAAATATTAAATATTTCAAAAAAATAAAAGAGGAAGAGAAATTTCCTCTTTCCTTTTTTATTTTTTTGGATTATTTAATATTTAATATTTAATGAAATATTTATATTTAATATTCTCTCTCTTCTAATTTGAATTAAAAAAATTAAAAATTTACTTTTTAAATTATGTGGGGAGAGAGAATTTGTACGGCTAGGTTCCCAAAATAAATTTCATTAAATTTAGTATTTTTTAATAAATAATTTTTATTTTTGTATTTTATTAATAATTTTCCCTTAAACATACAACTGTTGAAAAGGGTAATATAGTCAATTTACCAGTTTTCAACATTATGTGACAAATAAATTTAGGTGATTATAGTGCTTAATTTGAATCAGTTCAGCACAATTCAGATCGGTAAACAGACAACAATTTCAGTACTTAAATTCAGCGCTTATACAGTTTCAGCAATTATAATCATTCAACACTTATTTGTTCAGTTTAACAAATAGCACCTAAGTTTAACGTCTTTAACCAGACCTATCAAAAGGTCCGAATCCTAGGTATTTTCCTAGCATCTAATTTTATGAACACGACGATCAATTTTTCACCCCAAATGATAAGCAGACAAATTTTGATCATCATTGGGATATGAAAATAGGTTTTTAAAATGATTAACATCTCTCGTTTATCCCCAGTTCTTAGTGTTATCAACTTTTCAAAACAATTCTTAATCATCGTATTTCCTAAGAGAATGGAAGTTGTAAGATAGGCAAAGTCTTTACAATCTTATGAAAGGATAGGTTGGATGGGGTACGAGGTTAGATCAGTAGTGGTCGAAATTGGTGTGACTAACAAATTAGAGTTCATCCTTTGTTCTTCCTGAACAACAGTTTCTTCTGATAGTGGATCAATTTCCTTAGTCAAATTTGTACAATTGATTAGCTCATGGGGAATTTGAAACATTGGTTGGCTCTCAGGGATTATCTCATTTGAAAATTAACCATTCTCTTTTTTTTCTAAGGGCATAGTAAGCTGACCTAGTTGGACTTCCATCATTGCTTCAGTTGGAACTGTAACCTCATTGATTTGAATTTGAACTTCAATTGAGACAGGGTTATCAATTATTGATGGACAATCATCGAAATCTTCAGAAGAATAGAACTGGTCACTAAAGTTATTTTGAAAGAATGGTAGATTTTCTAGGATGGAGATATCCTCATTTTTGAATTTATCAAAATTTCCTTCTTCTAAAGATAGTGCTAGGTGACTCAATTGAGTTCCTATGCTAGCTAAGGCTTAACTTATGTCCTGTTGTTGTTGATGGAGCTATTGTTGTTGGATGAACTATTGTTGTTGATTTAACAACTCAGTCATCAAGGACTCTAATGATGAAGTTAGAGGAGAGGACAAAAATGAGTCATTGAATGTTGACTCTGGCTCTACAGCTCTATATTCAGAGAAATATTAAGAATCATAAAATTGTTGGAGAATTATTGTTGGATTTATCATCGAGGTGTCGTGCATATAAAAATCTTCATGATTACCAAAATGACTACCTTGAGTGAACTTGTTCTGACACGGTATGGTATCCGAGGGAAACCAATTATCTATGTGGTATGGTTGGTCGAACGAACTAGGTGTCGGCATCCAATAAGAATTTTAAGAATGATGCATATTGGCTTTCGTAGCACGAAACATGGGTAGACTCGGATAACACTCGGGAGATGATCATAATTATCATATAGGACGCATGGGATCCAAGATTCTCTACTAAACTCCATGATAATGCAAATCACACAGTCGATTAAACAATCACGAAAAGAAAAGACTGGACCTAAATAGGTTGCCTAAAGCTAAACAACTCCTAACTGGGTAGAAATAGCGCACCTAACCTTCCAACTCGATTTTATGAAGTTAATTTTGAATCATTCAGATCTCCAGATTGGAGGTGGCGCACAATGCATAAGTAAGGACACTCTTAAATCACCTTCCTTTCTTGAATAGACTGAGTCTATCCCCTCAAAGGGCAAGATCTTATTAGATACAAAAGATGACTAAGAAGCGCAATTGGCACAACTTGAAGCGAAATTTTTCTTATTGAGCTCGTGGGCCCAATAGTCAAGTATAATTGATTTTATTTAATTTGATTGGATGACTAGTGAGTTGATTATCTTAATTAGAGCAAGGAATTGGTATTGACTTCCAATCCTTATCTTATCATGTCATCCCTAGGAGAGGGGTGCTCTTTACTACTTAATTAACTATTTCAAGTGTGTACAAATTGGAAAAATAACATACAAAAGCAAGGAGTAACCCACTAGCATAGAGAGGCGTAGGTGTTTCAAGATTACCTCCCGTGCTAGATGGGGTGAAGACGGTTTGAGTCGACTTAGGCCACCAACTCCAATTTTGGTGTACGAACCTAAGGAGCCGTGATGGTATTATCCACCCGTCGTTCTTCTTTAGTCTATTACAATCCAAGCATTCTTGGATAATTAAAAAAATTACAAAGAATCTTATACAAGAGTTTCTAAAACAAAAAAATAAACCTAACTAAAGATTAAAGGAAATTGAAAGAAAAGAAGAAAAAAAATGTTCATCTACAAAAAATAAAACAGAAATGTTAGTAGAAATGATAGTAAACGGACTCAAAAACGGAATCTGACTTATCACAATCTTGCTGACATAGTCACATTTTATAAAAAATTTTGTTCTACTCCAAATCGATATACTATAATAGTAAATCGAAAATCGGAGCAGAAAGTTTAAGTTTTGCTGTCTATGGTGAAAAAGAAAATGGGAATGATATTTTTTTTCAATATTTTTTCTTCTTTTTTTCTCTCTTAATACCTCAAGAACACTTGAACTTACAGAAAGAAACCAAAAGAAAAAATAAAATAAAATAAAATAAAATAAAAATGAAATAAATGAATTTTAAATCAAAACTTACCACTATTACCTTTACCTTTCCCCAGCAGCGGCGCCAAAATTCTGATGAGACTATCGTTGTTCTTTTCACCGAAATTAATATTAATCTTACTTTTACCTTACTTGTGGGGTAAGTAGGGGATCGAACTCAAGAGAAAGGAGGAGTATAGTTAAGCTAAGAGGATAAAATTCAAATTAACTAAAAGCAATTAAAACTGTTTTTCTTTGTATTTTTGAACTTATAAGAAAATGTAAAATTATTAAAAAATGAACTAAAGTAAATGAAATTAAAAGCAAGTAAACTTATGAAATTAAAGCACCATTAGAGGTGGATTTACCTAGAACATGTTGATGAGCAATTCCTAATCTCAATCGTAAAGGCTTGGTGTTAGCTTCTTAGATTGGAAAGTTTAGCAAATGAAATCACATGAGAGACATAAACAAAGTAGAATTCTTTGAAAACTTCCTACTACCAATTATCTAGTTTAAGCATACTTTATCTTGATCTAATCTAAACATAAAGTATCTATATTAAGAATAAAAGGTGCGAGAAATTTTAAAAAGAACTCATAAGCATTTTAATTAAAAAAAAAATGCATGAAATTAGAAACAACACAAGAACTTGATATAGGCTTTTCCACTCTCCAATGGAGGGAGCTTAGCCTAACGTCATTGCAAGAGAGGGAAGATAAGAGATGAAGAAACTTTTCTTCATTTCATAGAGAAACTTACAACTTCAACTTCTTCTACTTCTTATAAAATTTTTAGCCAAAAGAAAATAACTAGAAGATAAAAATATAAAAAATAAGAGAATAGGCTAAGAGCCTTAGATTAAAGGAGTCTTGGATAAGAGAAAAAGAGCCTCTAGAGATTGAAACTCTATTTATAGAGAAAAATATGTGTAAAAGAGTTTAAAAGTAGCCTCCACTTTTCTTTTTACAAAAAGAAAAAAGATGAGAATATTAGTTAATGATTAGGGCATTTCAAAGGATTAGGGCATTCCAAAGTGGGCCCAAATGCTTTTGCATTGAGATTTTCATTCCAAAATGTAAGGCCATGAATGGAGGTCAGTAGGTTTTTAATTTAAAATAAATAAATAAATCTTTGAAGTAGTGTTCGACTCCAAAAGCCTGATCCCTCATTCTCTTTTTGTTATTAATGTTTCCTTGCACAATATATTAGGAAAAAAATCGGATCTGTTGATTCTGTTCTACAATCTACGATTTTTAAATTTTTTTTATTTTTAAATTCTGATTTTCGGTCCTTCGAATGGGAAATCGAGTTGGTAGGTGTCGATCTTCATAGCTACATTTGATTGAAAATCGAATTTTTTCTGCACTAAATTTTGGAAATTTATTTTCGAACGAGAAAGAGAACAATCGAAAATTTCGGAACGATATTTGAATTTGTTGAAATTACGTTTGTATGCAAGTGAGAACCATTTTTCTCGATTTCGACGTCTGATTTATTATTATTTTTCTTCTTAATTTGTTGTCAATTTTTCTGATTTCTTATTTTTTTTTTAGAATAAAATAATAAGTAAAAAGCGTAATATTTTTCGGAGGTTTTACTAAAGGGTTTAGTTCTTCGAGACCTTAAATGTTTGATTTAGCTTTACAGTTATATTAGGAATTTGAGGAAACCAATAGCATAAAAATTTCCCTGAGATATGTGAGATCATTCATGTTAAGCAATGAGAAGTAGGAATGGTTAGATAAGCACGAATTCTCCGATCTTTTAGATTTCTTGCTTTTTGTTTATTATTGGCAAAATTACTGTCATCCTGAGGAGGATGTAGCCCCTAGTTTCAGAGTACGAGTGAGAATCATCTGATGAGTCAAATAGACAGTCAGAGTTCGTCACTTGGTGAGTATTGGGGTTATACTCCCTAGTGGTGTCGATTGTCCAAAAGTAATAGATTTTGTTCTGAGTGTTAGAACTTTTGTTAGAGTGAGAAATATTTGTATAATCTTGTATTCTGGTTATTCTTCCACACTTTAATTTTTCGTACGTTATTAGATATATATAAGCTTCTGCTAGTATTATATTTTGTATGTATGTATGTAGGATTGTATGTTGTTTATCAGGTGCAGGTTGAATCGCCTTGGAATACTGACATAAACAGAGGAGACCATGCTGAAATTTTGAGGTGCCACCTAGTACCTCGAGATCTGACATGGGGATTTGTGTTAACGTTTGGCGAGGTGACACAGTTCTTTTCGATTGTTCCTCATTAAGAAAATCATGAAAAAATTACTTTGAAAATTTCACTTTTGATTGAGTACTTGGAAAAATAAGATTTTATGGAACAAGAGTTGACCCTCTTCTTTGTCTAGAGTGTTAGGGGAAACCTAGTATAGTAAACTATGACTTCCTTGTTCTTTAGTTGACTGGTTAAAAGAAAAAAAAAACTGGGGTTAATATGACTTAGATAACAACCATAGGATTAGACTGGATACCTTGAAAAGGACTACCTGCTTTTTGTAAAAAGAACACCAGAAAATGGTGAAATATGAAAAAGTTGAGAAAATTAAAAGTAGAAAGATGTGAAAAAGACCAAAGTAAAGCAAAAATGTTTGAACTGAAAAAGTACAAAAATGAAAAGAGTCCAATGAGACCAATTAGTTCAGTCGGGTGAAAGTCGTCAATGGTAAAAACATGAGTAAACTGGAATATCACAGATAAAGTCCCTTAGAGGTATTAAAGTGAACATCCACACCTCTCACAATCTTAGACAGGATGCTTAGTTTCGAGTTAGAACTTAGGTAGAATTGAACATTCTTTGCAATAGGGGGTAAAATCTTGTTATTTAAAAAGATGTTATTTTTAAAAAGAAAAAAATCAGAAAATCCCACAAACACTCAAGTTATCTTTGAAATTTTCTAAAATGAGGAATAAAAATTTAGAACTGTGTTCAAATGTAAATGACCTTTGACTGATTTGTGAAATATCATTATGTTCATCTTACATACTTTGATTTTAATTTTGATATTTCTAAAAAGTGTTGAAATTTTGTGGGTATATTCTCTACAAACCCTCACGAGTCAAACTCGTCCACTAGGGGTAACCTAGTAGTTCAAGGGCTTGCTGCATTTGTTAAATGTACTCGAGGTGCCTGCGAAAGTGGCAGTTTTATTTTCTAGGGACTAGAAAAAGATAAGTTTGGGGGTGTATTGATGGTCTCGAAACATTGAATTATACGCACATTTTCCAGACATTTATCTTTATTTTTGTTCCTATTTCTCCATATTAAGGTAATAAGCATGTTACTTAGGCTTAATTATACATAAAGAAATTTATTTACTAGATAAATCTAATTACGTGTGTTTCTTGTGTAGAAAATCAATGTTTTGGAATCAAAATCTCAAGACAAAACATTTGGGCCCACTTCGGAATGCCCTAATCCTTAACTCATGTTCTCATCTTTTGTCTTTTTATGCAAAGAAAAGTGGAGGCTACTTTTAGACTCTTCTATACACATTTTTCTCTTTAAATAGAGCTTCAATCTCTAGAGAAATTCTCCCTCCCTCTTGGTTATCTCATCCAAGACTCCTTTAATTTAAGGCTCCTAGCCTTTTCTCTTATATTTTTGTATTTTAATCTTCTAGTATTTTCTTTTTAACTAAATAGTCTTGTAAGAAATAGAAGAAGAAGAATTTATAAGTTTCTTCATGAAATGAAGAAAAGTTCTTTCATCTTTTATTTTTTCTCTCTTGCAATGACATTAGGCTAAGCTCCTCTCCATTGGAGAGTGGAAAATCCTAGAGCAAGTTTTTGTGTTGTTTCTAATTTTATGCATTTCTTTTATCTAAAAAATACTTATGAGTTCTCTTTAAGATTTCTTGCACCTTTTATTCTTAATATAGATATTTTATGTTTAGATTAGATCAAGATAAAGTATGCTTAGCTAGATAATTGGTAGTAGAAAGTTTTGAAGGAATTCTACTTTGTTTATATTCTCTCATTTGATTTCATTTGCTAAACTTTCCGATCTAAGGAGCTAACACCAAGCCCTTATAGTTGAGTTATAAAAAGGGTAGAGACTAGGAATTACTCATCAGCATGTTCTAGGTAGATCCACCTCCAATGGTGCTTTAATTTAATAAGTTTACTTGCTTTTAACATCATTTACTTTATTTCATTTTCTAGTTATTTTAAATTTTCTTATAAGTTCAAAAATACAAAGAAAAATAGTTTTAATTCTTTTTAGTCAATTTAAATTTTATTCTCTTAGCTTAACTATACTCCTCTTTTCTCTTGGGTTCGATCCCCTACTTGCCTAACAAGTAAGGTAAAAGTAAGATTAATATTAACTCCAGTGAGAAGAAAAATGATAGTCCCATCAATGAGAGTGGAGTTACAACTAAAATCTGGATTTATTTCTCTCTATCTTTACTAGTAAACTTGTAATGTAAAGGTGGTTGCATAAGAATGGATTGTATATTTGGGAATCACATGCACCCCTGATAGGCATAGACAGAGTCACTGATTATTAACAATTTTTAATAGTTGAACGTTCTGACACATCAAAAAGATACACATTGCTTATGGTCACGTCAAACGATCAATCTGAGTCGGATAAATGGTTTCACAAGTGTGTTAAATACCAATCAGCCATAAAATTAGGAACTAATACTTTATTATGAAACATCATGGCCCGACTGGGAGCGATCCATTCGTGAATCCCAACTCTCTAATTCCACTACTCCACCATTGTGTATTATGTATATGTTGCCTTATTTTGACATATTAAAATGAAATACATGTTTAATGTTTCTATTTAGTCAATTAGATTTGTATAAAAAGAAAATACTATAGTGAGTATTGCTGATGACGTAATGTGAGTTTTAAAATGTTTAGTTGCTCATCTCTGACTATATGTACCAATTAATCATAGTTTCTTCTGTAAAACTTTGCATATGTTAAAATGACTTGGTATGTTTATTCGATCATGTTAGAAAAGGTTATTGGCAGGAATTGTTTGCTTCCCTATTGAGTAACCATTGTTACTCATCCTTTCCTTCTTCATTTTTTAGTTTCAGATCTAGAGCTTAACGAGACAGATGTAGAATACGAGTGAGGACTATCTGGTAGGTTAGATAGATGACCAGAGTTCGTTACTTGGTAAGTAATGGGGCTATACCCCCTAGTGGTGTTAGTTAGTTCAAGTAGTATTATGGGTCTTGTACTGAGCGTTATGACTTTTGTTAGAGTATAGAATGTTTGTATAATCTTGTATTTTGTTTATCCTTCCACACTCTGATTTATCATAAGTTATTAGATGTATATAGGCTTCTGCTATTATTCTACTTTATATGTATATATACAAGATATAGTGTATGTCCTTTATCAGATGCAGGTATTTAGCACCTTGGAATGCTAACATAAACAGAGGAGACCATGACAAAATTTTGAGACGCCACTTGATGTCTCGAGATCTGACATGGGACTTTGTGTTAGCATTTGGCGGGGTGCCACAGATGGTATTAGAACATAGCATTAGATCCGTATGGGATACAAATCTGTTATGTTTTGGAGAATTGACTGATACTACAGATATTAGAGATGATTATAGAATGTCACTAGGAATCTTATTTTTGAACTCATTAGTAGTTCTGTATTGGGATTGCGAGCTCTTCTGTGTCTAGAAATCCTTAAAGTCTAGTAAGCATAGGATAAGATTCTAGGTTCATTCTTTTAGTAATGAAAATGGTATTCATTACTAAATTCCTTATTATACTAGTAGTTAATGCTTCCATGAGAATGATGTTGGCATGATTCTGAGAAGTGCCCTGCTTCTAATAAATTGAAGATTACTAAACTTAAAGGTTAGGAAAGATGAACGGAAATAGAGGTGCAACTAGACCCGTGACAAGGAGTCAAAATGGTGGAGAAGATCTACCTAGGTTTAGTAAAGTTACCAAGATAAAATGGTTCATAGAAGCAGTCTCTGAGTTATCCTAGAGTCAGGCTCACATGGAAAGAAGACAATCGGAGATGTTTGAAGTCCAAATAATCATGGTGAGTCAAAAAATAAAAAAATTAGAGAGGATAGAAGAGAGGCTCGACTACTATTTTAAGGATAAATCCCAAAAGGATCAATGACTAAATATTCCAACACAGGGAGGCTACAAGAAGAAATAGGGATAATACAAGCATCGCCTCAAAACCCAGTAGAAGAAAGGTAGTTAGGATCCAATAAGAGGCAAACAATTACGAAACTAGCAAAGTCGTGGGAAAAACAACCATACATAGAAAATGAGACTATAGAAATACCCGTTCAAAAGATGAAAGAGTTTTACAAGAAACACCAACATATAAATCAGTCAAAAGAAAGAGTAGTGACATGTTACGAATGTGGTAAGTTGGGACATAAAGGGGAGTAATGTTCGGGTGGATGTCAACCGATTAAAGATGCGTGGCTCAGAAAAATTTTAGATGGGCTAATTCAAGGAACCAAAAGGCCATCAAGTTTTAACAAAGTCGATGACATACTTATACCACGGCAAATAGACCAAACTAGCAGTGAAAAACGAGAGAAAATGAAATTACAGATGTCCCGAGGACAAACCAATCAACCCAAGACCTCTCTTCCTTCAAGATCAGACTTGGCCAAGAAATCGATGTATTCAAAGCCAATCTCCCTCAACTCAATGAACCCATAATATAGAGTTACTTCATTATCGAGTTATAGGATTTCTCCCTCATTGAGTCATAGAACAATTGAGACTCCAATGATGTCAACAAGGTCAAAAGAACCAACAAGGCAGGTTCAGAGCATGTAGGTTTTAGTTTACCAACTGCCCACTCCACAGAAACCTTCGAGACAAGATTGCTGACATGTTACGTGTGTGGTCAGGTGGGACATATCCGGAGAGAGTGCCCTCTATCATAGTCTCAAGCAAGGGTTGTGACCCAAGAGAAAGTACCTGTCTCCGACGAAGTTTTGGAAGGTACAATTTTTAATTATAATATTAGAACATGGAGTTCTATTCAATACTAGTTCCTCTAGATCATATAATTTTACTGAGATTTTGTACAATTGTTAGAGTTAGAAACTATTTATACGGGTCAAGTAATGAAATTATCTACACCACAGAGAGATTATGATTGATAAAAAGTTATTGACTTGAGGTAGTATGGGGCAAAGATTGTTAATGAAATAGGTATGGTAAGGTAGAGTAGAAAATGGAATATTACATTGAATATAAAGATAGTTGTGTATTGGGAATGGAGATTTTAATGCAGTTTGCGAATTTAGTATTAGTAGATATTTATATTATAACAGGAATATATTAAGTGTGAATGTTGTTTATTATTTTATTAAGAAGTATTAAATAGTGCGCAAATAGTAGTGGTGTGTTTGTGATAAGTCTATGCATTGAAAAGTAATATTCATGGCAAGTATGAGTAAAACAAAATAGACGGTGTAATTGGTGAAAGAAGTAAAGATAAAGAATAGAGAAGATGTGAAATGATTGTTGTTGATAGATGTTGGTGGGGGAGTAATATAATGTGAGTTGATTGTTGTCTTAGGATTATACAAATAATGGATTAATTGGAATATGAGAGTTATTCAGAGTGATTAATTGATGGATGTATTGGGCTGATGAAAAATAGGTGACATAAGGTTTATGAATTGAAAATGAGATTGACTTAAAACCAAGAATAGATGATAATTGAGGTTATGTGTTGTTTATTACACATGTCATGTTAGTGAAATTGCGACAAAGCTTGATAAGGTATGATTTCAATTTCGAGGATGAAATTTGTATTAAGAAGGGGGGGGGGGAAAGGTAAAATCTTATGTTTTCGATTTGTATCTCGAGGAAAATAAATAGTAAAATCTTGAGAAAATCTTGAAAGTGGAACTTAGGGTAAAATTGTAGAATTTTATTCTGATCATTTTTAATGAAATCTATCCTCACCATTATATTCAAAATGATTGAAAAACATACTTTAGCTTATAAGCACGCTTAAATGCTAGTCCGAACAGAAAAGTTGTAAAATCCTAAATTTTTTAGTTGGATCAGGCTAAAATAATAACTTTTTTCTAAAATAAGAATTTTTAAAATTTGATCATACCATTGGATTCGTAATGAAAAATTATATAAAATAAACTATTTAATAGTCATTTTTGGAGTCGAAAAAGTTAAATTATCGTCAAAAATAAAAACGACGTCAATTTTAGGTTCCCAATGGGCCGAAAAAGTAAATTTTTATTAAAGATATAATTTGTATAATCAGACTACACCATGAGATTTAGAATAAAAAATTAGAAAAAATAAAGTATTCATTCGTTAGTTTTGGAGTTCGAACGGTTAAGTTATCGTCAAACGAAACAATAAATAAAATACCAATTTTATCCCCAACCTTTATGTAAATAATTTTTAAAAGAATTTAGTATTCATCATCATTCAAATGTGTTAAAAATTAGTCAAGACTTTTTTTTTAAAAATTTGAATTTTTCCCAATTTTCAACTGAAGATTCGTCGTGAACGGATCACCGTTGACCTCTAACGCAAAAGGGAAAAAAATCGCAGTCTCATCCTCTACAAAACTCACCCAGTTTTCTTTTATTTCCTCTTCTCTTTCATCCCGTTTCGTAGAAAATCAGACGAATGTGATACGAAAATTTTGACTTTTAAACCTCGGATTTCATCAGCTTCGAGGCCAAACTGTCTTCCGTCGCAGAAGGGAGAAAGGACGACGGCATCGAGATCTTCGAAATCACCAGGCCAGATTCAAAAATCAGCTACCTCGAAGTTTGATTCATTTTGATTTCCATGCCGATCATCTCGATTTTCGCACACGCGGTTGGATCCTCTATCACAGAGAATTGTAAGGGCTCACAATTTCTATTGATATTGTAGATTATAAAATTGCATATAGGGTCTTAACGAAAATTTGTTAAATATTTCAAAAATATAGAATTTTTTCATTATTTCAAATTCATGTCAGAACTTTTATATTTGATATGTTTAATTGTATTTTATAACAAATTATACGTGGGTAGGATATTTCACCGGGTTATTTCCACCAGTTAGGTTTTGTGCACTGCTCGGACCCTGTTTTGATATAAGTTTTGTAAAGTTTCAATTAAAATAATAAAAATGAATTGCAAAGTGTGAAAAAGAATTTGATATCAGAAAATGAATATTTTAGTGAATGAATCTAGAAAATGAATGATGTGTTTGAAAACGTAGAAAGTGCAAGAATAAAAAAAAAGGGAAAATGAGATGAAAAATTAAAATCTAAGAGTCACACTCGAGGGGTGATGTCTGCATTTTACAATGTAATGTTGTATGTAGGTTGGTGAATGGATATCCAAGGATAACGATATTGGTTGTATGTTTATTTACTTTCTATAACGCGAGGCTCATTTTATGTTTCTGTTTTGTTATTTATTTTAGGCCGCGTGGCCACAGTTATATAGTAAGAAATTGGATATCCATTCTCAACTCTGTAATGTTAATTTGTTATTTATTTTCAAAAATAATTTCTTATTTGTTTTCAAAGAAAAGAAATGATATGTATATGTAGCTATTTTGTGAACTGTCAAAGAACTTGTGAATACCTGAAGGAATAGTCTATCATATCATCTGGAATGATGTACTATCCTGGGATGTATGATAGGGACAATCAAACTCATACGTGGTATGGGATGTGTATGAGAATGGAGTCACAATTGGAATCTGGATTTATTCTTCTCTATCTTTACCAGTGAACTTGTAATTTAAAGGTAGTCGTATATGAATGGATTGTATATTTTAAAAATTACTTACACGCCTGATAGGCATAGACGGAGATGATTAGTCAGTGATCATTAACAATTTTTAGTAGTCGAACGTTCTGACACATAAAAAAGAGACCCATTGCTCACGGTCACGTTAAATGGCCAGCCTGAGCAGCATAAATGGTCCCACAAGTATGGTAAACAGCGACCAGTCACAAAATTAAGAACTAATACTTTATTATGAAATATCATGTCCCGACTGAGAGCGATCTAGTCGTGAATCCCAACTCTCTAATTCCACAAGTATATGTTGCTTTATTTTGACATATAAAATGAAATACATGTTTAATGTTTCCATTAGTTAATTAGATTTATATAAAAAAAATGTTATAGTGAGTATTACTGATGATTTAATGTGAGTTTTAAAATGTTTAGTTACTCATCCCTGACTATATGTACTAGTTAATTGTAGTTTATTCTATAAAACTTTGTGTATGTTAAAATGATTTAGTATATTTATTCGTTCATGTTAGGAGAGGTTATTGGTATAAATTGTTTGCTTCCTTAACCATTGTTATTCATCCTTTCCTTTTCCATTTTTTAGTTTCAGATCTGGAGCTTGGCAAGACAAGTGTAGAACACAAGTGAGGGCTACTTGGTAGGTCAGATATATAAACAAACAGAATCCGTTACTTGGTGAGTACTGGGGCTATACCCTCTAGTCGTGTTAGTTAGTTCAAGTAGTATTATGGGTCTTGTACTGAGCGTTAGGACTTTTATTAGAGTGAAGAATGTTTGTATAATCCTGTATTTTGATTATCCTTCCGCACTCCGATTTATCATACGTTATTAGATGTATATAGGTTTCCGCTATTATTCTATTTTGTACGTATATATGCAGGATATAGTGTATGTCGTTTATCAGGTGCAAGTATTTAGTGCCTTGGAATGCTAACATAAACAAAGGAGACCATGCCGAAATTTTGAGGCGCCACTTAGTGCCTTGAGATCTGACATGGGGCTTTGTGTTAGCATTTGGCAGGATGCCACAGTACTAACATAAAAATTAGGCTGATCAAAATATTATTTAAAATTATTTTCTATTATGCAACGTCGGTTTTATTAAAAACCAACATCTTATCTATGTTATTTTTTTTTTGTTTTTTCTTTGGGCAGTGACCTGTACCGATGCATATGAAAGAAATAAAATACCTACGGAAAAACATGCCAATAAAAATAAAAATGCAAAAATAGAATGCATGCTATACCATCACCACCTGCACCATCACCAGACCACCACCACCACAATTATGCCAAGTTTGCTAATTAAGTTGGCACTTTAGAAACTTGCACTTTGCTGCCACCACCATGTACAAACAAAAACTTTCCACACCTAAGTCTTTTACATTCATTCCAAAACTCAAAACATCATGAAATCAGTCATTAACTTATATATAGATTAATAATTCTGAAAAGTCTTAATGGTGAAAATTATTTAGATCAACATAAATCAATAATTAACTTACATAAAGAGTAATCAATTACACACACAAGGTCAAAATTTTAAATTGATTGCTTTGTAGTAATCTGGATGGAAATAAATTATCCAAATAGGATTCATGTTTAAGTTTACTTAGTTAAGAGTAGTAACCACAAAAGTTAATTAAGGTTTTAAAATATGGGTTTCTAAGGTTATGAAAGGTATGATAGAAACTAATAAAAAGTGAAAGAAAACATAAAGTAATAACAAGCACACACAAGAGGCACCGAATTTTTAACGTGGAAAAAATTCTCCAATGAGGAGAGAAAAAATCACGGGGCAAACCGATAACAAATCATTATATCAAAATAGAGAGTACAAAAGGTTAATCAAATCCTAAATTAAGTCTTAGAAGCAATTGGAGAAAATAATTATGGGTTACCTCATAAGGCCTTGCACATGTCTAATACCAAATTATTTTCTCATTGGGACGTGTGTATATATATATTAGTAACAAAAATATACATTATTGCCAGTAATAAAATTCTCCTATTCATTAAAAACAACATTTGCATGTCAAAGTATAAAGGAAATCATGATTCCACCCTAGCAATTGTTAATCAAAGACCTCCACTGAGTTGATGTTAATATCTATTTCCATTAAAAATCAAGACTAGTGTGTATCAAGACTCAGCTCCATATCAACGCCAATATGTGAGGAACTACTCTAAAAACATGTTCAATGTGTAGATCACACGAAGCATAGTGATCATCAGGATTTCATGTGAGGAATCCTGGATGCAACCATAATCCTATGGATGCCAAAATTGGTGTATGTCAAGGAGGGTTTTGTGTGTGGGTGTATGTGGGCACGCGCGTGAGTGTGTGGAGAAAACCCATGCAAGAGGCGTTGTAGTAGAAGAATGAAGTGGGCACACTGCACAGTGTATTAGCAGTGTTTGGAATATCACTATTCACTTTACAAAGTCAAAGGGACACCAATGCTGCATGTACTTAGAAAGAAAAACAGGCAAAAATACAATTCAAGAATGAATTTCAATAAATAAGATTTTGTGTGTGAGTTTCTCATATTTATCCTTTTTACTCAAATTATACTCGAACTACGTAACACAGTCAGATATCTACAGACAAAAAGTTTATGATGATAAAGGACAAAAGAGAAAACCAACATCTAAAATTTATTTAATTTAATATGGATGATAGAAAGTTAATTCGTATAATAGTTATAGTGAATTACAAGAAGATAGAATTGAGAAGGAATATATTCCAATCAGCAAATCTTGTGCATCCTTCGGCTCTTATCTTGGTCAATATTTGCCACTCTTTAGGAGCCTGTGCAATATTAGGTCTATCAATTGCCCATAACCTACTATCGTCATGCGAAACATTAGCTGGATCACAACATGATATATCTTCTCTCCACTCACAAGCACTTTCCCAAGAAAAAGGCTGTTTCAAGATACATTCTCGGATTTCTTCATACTAGCCTTTTGTAGGGATTATCCTCCATTTGAGACAATTTGCACATTGGACAACAAACATCATTAGCTCTGAAAAAATTCTTGAGGGAGGGTTTACTGCATCAAAGGAAGCATATTCAGGATGGGACCACATCTGCATTAATTTTTAAACTCATGTAATAAATATTCTATAAAAAAAATATATTCATTAATTCATAGATTAACTTTCAAAAGGTATTATGGTAGATTTTATGTAGAATTCAAATCCTTAGTTATTTGATCAATCAAAAAATCATACCTTTGAAATGGATTTCTTCTATCACTATGTCATCAAGGAGAAAAGACAACAGTGATATTGTGAAAAAAAAATGACAACTTTAAGCCGTCATTTTCAGTGACGGTTTCCAACAGTCCCAAAGTCATTTTTTTAATCCTCAGACGCGACTTGACTCAGCCCTATTTGACACACTGAGTTTCATTTAGCACTCTCTCTCACTAACTCATTCATTCACACTCACACATTAGACTCCGTGCTCCTCTCTCTTTTTCTCAACTGTCTCTCGATTCTTTCTCTTTACTCGTCTCTATCACTTCCCTCTCTCACTCTCACTCGACTGTATATCTTCTCTCTCGACTCTGTCTGTCTTCTCGCTTTCTCCTGAATCTGTTTCTCTTCCTGCTCTTTCTTGAATCTGTCTCTATCTCTCTCGAATATATCTCCTCTCTTACTCGACTTTGTCTCGATTTCAAGTAGAAGATCAACTCTCTAGGCTTTGATTTTGGTTATATTTCTCTCTCTCTCTCAAAATCGATCGGAATATTTTTTTTGGAAATAAATCGATCGGAGTTTGATCGAAAGATCTTCGTTCGATCTCTCACTCACAGAATCTGTGATTTTGCAGTCGCAATTAGATTTCGATTTGTAGGTTTTAAGGTAGAATCGATTGGAGTTTGATCGAAAATTTTAGGGCTTTGTTCAATCTCCATTCCTTTGCTTGGTTTCTGATCGAATCTTCAGGTATGTTAAAGTTTTTTATTGAATCTCAAATTTTTCTTAATTAATTTTGGGTTTCAAAGTTTTTCTTCATTGTTAAAGCAAGTTTAGGGTTTTGTTTGATCCCTCCTTCCCTAATCATTTTAAATTACCTTCTATCGTAAAGGAAATCCATATAAGATCGTATTTTAACAGCTAAATTTCAATCTTTCTCCGATTTGATGCTAGTTTTGCTAGATTTTTTATCTAATCTTAACGTATGTTAAGGCTTTTGATCAAACTCAGATTGTTCTACGTTATTTTAGGATTTCAGATTCTAATTTTAATGCTATTTGTCAAAATGCCTTGCATACACATCAATCTACTTAAATATATGTGCCATAGATTACACCAATCGGGTGTTTCTAACTATTTTGTTACTCAAAAGAGTATTCTTAGGTGGAGTAGGTAGTAGTGGTTTGGATCTATCAATATCTCTACTATAGCTGTTTTTCTTCATCTGTATAAGCATTTTTCTTCTTCTTCTATTTTCCTATCTATACATGAATATAAAAAACACTTGCTTATGTGTGCTTGCTATTAAGTTAGAATATAGGTTATTGACATATCCAGCTAATTAGTTGATGAACGATGTATGTGTGTGCTGATATACTTAGAATACATTTTAGTATACGTTTTCAAGAAAATGTAAAAGATTATTTTGATTTTTTAATGGTGACAGAAATATTTATCAAAATCAATAGTGATTTCCAACAATTTGTACATAACACACACACACACACACACACACACACAAATGCATAAGCTGTCAGGTGAATTTCCTTTTGGTCTATGTGGAAATGGAAATATTTTGTGGAAATATATTAAAATTTAATACCATGCCTAAACCTAGCCAAACATGTTACCATTGTTTATCTTTTGTCCATATTTCTTTCCTTTATTGACTTATTTCTTTTTTTGTTTTTACTCCCTAAAACCAAAAATGATAGTTCTGTGATGCATTTTATGAAAATTTGCTTTATACTCCTTAATTTTTTTATTTTTTTTACACTCCCTAAAACCAGTGATATGTTGTAGAAGCCTTTACGAAAGTGATATGTCGAAGAAGTACATGGGAGAGGGTTTTGTCCTAGTTAGTCTTTCCACTTACTTAAATTTTGTTGTGCATGCCTACTTAGATTAACCGTATAGCTCTAGTTCTATATGCTTCATCCTCTTCATTCTGTTGTGCTTACATTTTATTTTAAATGATTAAAGCTAGATTTGTACCCACGATCTTGAAGTTGAATCATAATTTTTGCTATGGGTCTAAGGCCACTAGCATGGAAACTTGTCGACGCACTTTTTCAGAAGGATATTCACTTTTTTTCTTTTCTTATCAACTATTATATATATTTATTTTAGATGATTAACTGTAAATTTCTCAATCTATGAAGCTATTATAGAGGTTTGTTGTTGTATTGTTCCATGGGGTGTTTGTCATGTTTTTAATGTTCTAGTGTTGTAATCATATATTCAGTTCATTGAAGGAGGAGTTGGGGAGGAAACTGGTTTTGATGATGTTAGTGTGGACAAAGGATCTCGCCGTGATGATTACAGCGAAACTGACGTCACTAATTTGGATTCATTGCATTTGGTGGATCAGGTAGGTATTTCACCCGATTTATACACATTACTTTATATGAACTAAAATTATTTAGAGATCTAAGATATAAAGCTATTTTACATGTGTTGGTTTATGATTTTATGGGTTCATGGTGTTTGACATGTTCCAATTTAATGTTCATTAATGTTCTAATGTAGTTGTCGACAATAAATTTCAACAAATCTACCTCAAGATTCATGAAATATAATAGTAAATGATTTTATTGATTTTGATGAAAATGAGATATAGAGTGTTTCCTCTAATTAACAGTCAAGTACAAAACGATGATGACGACGTATGTAACTTTTTTTCTCTTTAGGCTTCGTGTTTTATCGGTTGAGAAAGTTGCTTGGGTAGTGGCTTTGCTTTGTGCTTGATCTTCTATATATTTTCTTTTCTCTGGACTTTGCGCTTGACGTAGACACCCCATTTTTGTATTCACCTGATTAATCAACTCGTCAACTCGGTCGTAATGATTCTCAATGATGGATGATTATTCCAATGCTCTATTTTGTTACTAGATATGTTTCAGAAATTCGGATGAGGTATCTCAAACTAACAAAACTGTAGAAATCACGCTATGCTAGGAAAATATAACTCTAAAAACATAGAAATCATCATCTTCCAGACAAAAAGAAGCTTGACGATAAAAATCACTAAAAATGATCAAATTACCAAAATACCCCTAACATCGAAAGATCCTTAGAGCCCCCTTACGCTTAGGAAAACCCATTCGAACACATAAAACAACAAAATGAAATCAAATAAACCATTTCACCAATTTTCGCCAAATTCGATAAATTTACAAAAATGCCCCTCATAAGGGTTGACAATCATCTCATGCCAAAAAATTTCATAAGTGACACAAACCAACAATCCCATTGAATTCCTTATGAAAAATCGATTCCAAAACATCCCAAAACATCCCAAAACATTGAAAATCGACTTGAAAAGTAAAAGTTCTCTTCGAGGGTAAAACGATAATTTTTCAATTTTTAAAATTTTTAATTTCGAAATTAATTAATAAAATATTAATTAACTAAAGTAAAACCTTAATAAAATTAATTTAAAAATCTAAACCAAGTCAATCTCATAAGACTTAAGTCAAAATCCTAATTAAAACCCTAATCTAAAGAAACCAAGTCAATCTCATAAGACTTAAGTCAAAATCCTAATTAAAACCCTAATCTACAGAAATCAAGTCAATCTCATAAGACTTAAGTCAAAATCCTAATCTAAAAAGACCAAGTCAATCTCATAAGACTAAAGTCAAAACCTTAATTAAAATCCTAATCTAAAAAGACCATGTCAATCTCATAAGACTAAAGTCAAAACCCTAATTTACCCTAATCTAAAAGAAACCTAATCAAACACTAACTCTGCCCAAAAATATCTATAAATAGAGAGAGCCTCCACAACCTAATTTCGTAGGTCAAAGAAAACCCTAGAAAAAATAGGTCAAAAAGCCTCCATAGCCTTCCAAAAACCTGATTTTGAAGCTCGAACCCCTTACCTATCATCCAAACCCTAACTTTTGCTCAAAAAATATTGAGAGGCCCTTCAAAAATACCTAGAAATTCATCAAAAAATTAGAAAACATTCAGATCTAAGAAGCAGATACTTCATCTTGGAGATCAGAAGTGGATTCAGTGACAAAAACGAAGCAAGGAATCTCTCCACCAGATCTGAGGGAACAAATCGTCACGAACATCTAGGTATATTTTTCTTCTATTTATTTTATTTATTTATTTTTAGGTCTTCTAGCAATGTAGTTTTCTTGGAAAATAGTAGAGACCGGCTTTTGCCCGACTGGGTTGGTGTCCAACACCTTCCAACCCCGTAACGTAATCCCCGGACTTAGTTTCTTTTTGTAGATTAGTTATTTTTTTATCCCTCTTGAGTAATTGTTCAGTTCTTAGACCGTAATAACTAGGTGGCGATTTCCAAACTTCAAAGTCAAAAGTGGATCAGCACACCCCGTGGATCGAGGCGCTTTCAGTGGCGACTCCACTGGGGACTATTGAGGATTAGACTTGAAAAACCCTAAGTATGGGAGCATTGCCTGAATGACCTAGTTTTTATTTTTATTTGTTAGTTCATCTGTTTATTCTATTTTCTTTTTGGTTCAATTATTAATCGTGTGTTTGGATTATGATTATTCTGCTTTTGCATGTTATTATTTATTTATTTATTTATTTTACGATTCAATCAAGAGTCATTTGGAATGACCCCAAATAATACGAGATTTCAAGGGGATGGTTTTATTGAGGATGGGATAATGATTATTGGACCATGATTTTTTTATTACGTATGTAGATGTATAATTTTTTTTAGGTGTGTGTGTGTGATTTGTCGTTTGACAATGTTTTTAAAATTTTTTTTTTTTTTTGTTTATTTTATTTTTATGTGTTCAGTTTTTTTTTTTTTTTTTTTAAATAGATAAGTTGAGCTGTTTTTTTTTAAATAGATAATGAAAAAAAAAGTTTTTTTAGAGGTGTTGTTAGCCAACAACATCTTCTCCTCTTTTTAAATCAATTTTGTAAGTGGTGTGCCCCTAGTAGAAGTTTGCTTTCAATTGACAAACCCTTAATGTTTTTATATTAATTAGTGGTGTGCCGTTAGCAGAAGAGTTTTTTTTTTCTATTTTTTGTCTTCTTCTCAAAAGAGAAAGAAGAGTATAGCAGGTATAGAGAGGCGTTTCTCTCTTCTTCCTCTCTACTCTTTTCAATTTCATATCTTCGACTGTGATTTCGATTTCAGTTCTCAAATTGTGGATCAAAGAACCGAACTACCAACTCTCTATTTCGTTCTATCTCTATGATTTTTCATAGTGATCTAGATCATTGATCGATCCTTGCGATTGGTTTGTTGTGTATCTCTAATAACAAACAACGGCGTAGATTTAGGTAGATCAGATCGCACTGTCACGCACACACAGACAAATCCAGATTTATGAGTTAACTCGGATCATCTTTACTATCTTAAAGTGGATTTGATTTTCTTGGATGATACCAAGTCTGAATCTAGTCTTAGAACGAGTGAATCGGAATTTGATTTGCCAAATCGGTCGGGTTAAGATGTTAATTGGAATCAGGAATTTCGTTGATTTTCATGACAAATCGGTAAAGGATTAAATCGGTTTGTTCAACTCGATCGATTCAGACCAGTGCTTACTGTTAAATCTACGGATCTGAATCTGTTATCCTTAAAAGAACGAATTTTTTTAATTATGATGATGGATAAGAACCATTCCTTAGTTCTAACTTATAATACAACGAAAGTTAACTCAAGTTGGGGGGGCATCATTCGAATGACATTTGGAGTCTGCTGTCGGGGTTTTTGGGACCAAAACTATTAAATTGGTTGAGATTGAATCTGTGCGATTTATTTGTTTATTCTAGTGGTTTATTTCTTTCATTGGTAAACAGATGGGTTATTCGTTTTTCCTCCTCAAATCACTATGGTCACACCAATTCATACTTGGAACATATCCCCATTATGATGCTGATTTATAATTTCTTTGGTCATGAACGTACAAGCTGGTGTGGAGATATATTTTTTTCTTTTCAAATTATGCTCTTAGGCATTTTAGTAATAATTAGCAAAAGTTTTTTTTATTTTTTTTTATTTTTAAAAATTTCTCTTTTATTTGAAAATTTAACTAGCCTTTTTTAAAAAAAATAAAAATAAAATGATGATCATAACTTCTCATCTCGATAATTATCATTTCATTCTTAATTCAATATCCTTTGAAATCTCAACTTGGCTAGGGTCACACAAAGTAATCCTTGAATGAGCCATAAAAATACAAATTAAAAAAAATTATTTTGTGTATATTTCAATGTTGGATTTAATCATTATTCATGATGTATCTTGATTGATTGATTGCATATTTAATCTTAATTGAAATACATATGAGATATGCAAGTCTGGATCTTAATGCTAATGTTGTGGATTTTGAATGTTTTAAATAATATCATGTGATATCCGTGCTTGTATAGTATGATCAGGCCCATGGGCCCATTTGTTTGAAAAGGCCTCAGGCACACCCCACCCTGTTTTGCACACACCACTAGCACGTTTATCGCTTTGCACGCTTGCATGTCCCTTATAGCCAACGTGGCACTAGTACATGGCTCGGTCTTTTCAGAGATGCAACGTCATTCATGAAAATCATAACTCCAGTCATGTACCTTAGGGTATATTAAATTAGGGCATCAATACCATCTGATCAAGTGACTTTGAAAAGTATATCGATGCACCCAGGCTGGAGCGACCTGAGCCTTTGACCTATTGTAAGCCGCACAGTCACATGTCCCGATTGCCAACGTAGTACTAGTACGTGGTCCGTCCCCTCGTGGGATGCTAAACCATTTATAAAAGCTACAACCCTAGATTCATACCTATACGGTATATCAAAGGTAATCCAAGTTCACCAGTTGCACTTCTTGGTCAAAATCAGTCTCTGAGCAAGATCCTGCCTTGCTGTACGTTACTGTATAACGGGGATAGACTACGTCTATTCTAGATGAGAGGTATTTAAGAGGGCATTTGCTTAGCATTGTGCACCACCTCTCAACTGGGGATTAAATTGGTTACTTTTGACATCAGAGAAGTGGGTTGGAGTTTTAGATTATCACCTATACGGTATATCAAACCAAGTCACCACGTACCGTCTGATTGAGTACGCTTGAGAGGTATATAGGTGCACTTGGGCAAGGGTGGCTAGCTGAATTGCATTGCACATAGTAAACCTAGAGCCTAGAAAACCTCCCTATAGCTCACTACTCGAACTTATCGTGGGTGTTCCTAGGTTGCTTGTTGGAATTAGACCTTGATGAGTATCTCGAAACACTCAATTATACGCACATTTTTCGGACATTTATCTTGATTTGTATCCCTATTTCTTCGTATTAAGGTAATAATCATGATAAGCTTCGAAACACCATATTGCATGTTAATTAGGCTTAATTATACATAAATAAATTTATTTACTAGATAAATCTAATTACGTGTATTTTTTGTGTAGAAAATCAATATTTTGGAATCAAAATCTCAAGGCAAAAGCATTTGGACCCATTTTGGAATGTCCTAATATTTTGGAATGCCCTAATCCTTAACTCATATTCTCCTCTTTTGTCTTTTTGTGCAAAAAAAAGTGGAGGCTACTTTTAAACTCTTCTACACATATTTTTCTATATAAATAGAGCCTCAATCCCTAGAGAAAGGGTCCCCTCTTGGTTCTCTTATCGAAGACTCCTTTAATCTAAGGCTCTTAGCCGATTCTCTTATTTTTTGTATTTTCATTTTCTAGTTATTTTCTTTTGGCTAAATAGTCTTGTAAGAAGTAGAAAAAGAAGTTGTAAGTTTCTCTATGAAATGAAGAAAAGTTCTTTCATCTCTTCTCTTCCATCTCTTGCAATGACATTAGGCTAAGTTCTCCTCCATTGGAGAGTGGAAAAGCCTAGAGTAAGTTTTTGTGTTATTTCTAATTTCATGCCTTTTTTTATATTTAAAATGCTTATGAGTTCTCTTTAAGATTTCTTGCACTTTTTATTCTTAATATAGATACTTTATGCTTATATTAGATCAAGATAAAGTATGCTTAAACTAGATAATTGGTAGCAGGAAGTTTTCAAAGAATTCTACTTTGTTTATGTTCCCTCACTTGATTTCCTTTGCAAAACTTTTTGATCTAAGGAGCTAACACCAAGCTCTTACGATTGAGTTATAAAAAGGCTAGAGAGTAGGAATTACTCATCAATATGTTCTAGGTAGATCTGTAGGCACCCCATTTTTGCATCCGCCTGATTAATCAACTCGTCAACCCGATCGCAATGATTCCCAATGATGGATGTGTATTCCATTGCTTTATTTTGTTACCAGAAATATTTCAGAAATCCGGATGAGGTATCTCGAATTGAAAAAACCTTAAAAACCACGCTACGCTAGAAAAATACGACCCCAGAAACATAGAAATCATCATCTTGCAGACCAAAAAGAAGCTTCACGATAAAAATCACTAAAAATTGACCAAATTACCAAAATACCCCTAACATCAAAACAACCCTAGAGCCTACGTTACGATTAGGAAAACCCTTTCGAACAAATAAAACAACAAATCGAAATCAAATAAATCATTTAACCAATTTTCACAGAATTTGACAAAATTACGAAAATGCCCCTCATAAAGTTCATGATCATTTCACACAAAAAATTTCATAAATGACACAAACTAATATTTCCATTGAATTCCTTACGAAAAATCGATTCTAAAACATCATAGAACATTAAAAACTGACTTAAAACGTGAAAAGTCCTTTCCGGGGGTAAAACGGTAATTTCAAAATTTTCATAATTAAAAAATTCGAAATTAATAAATAAAATATTAAATAATTAAAGTGAAACATTAATGAAATTAATTTAAAATTTTGAACCGAAGAAATCGATCAATCGGATTTTCAAGTAAAATTGTTGAGGGTTCGTGAAATATTTCTTTAAGGACCCCTCCATTTGGGGGTCCAAAGAATTAAAGATATTTTAGAGGGGGGTTCTCCAAAAATTAAAAGTAAATCAAGCAAGATTGAAGTCAAGGTATTAAAGTCAATCAAGTGAGACTAAAGTCAAAATTAAAGTCAATTAAGCAAGACTGAAGTCAAGATATTAAAAGTCAATCAATTAAGACTAAAGTCAAAACATTAAAAGTCAATCAAATAATACCAAAAGTCATAATAGAGTTCTAATTAAATAATAACTCAATCTAATAGAGTTCTAACTTAAAAACAATTCTACCTAAAACAATTCTAATTAAAACACAATTCTACCTAAAACAAGTCTAACTAAAACACGACTCTAATTAAAAGAACTCAAGATATTAAAAGTCAATCAATTAAGACTAAAGTCAAAACATTAAAAGTCAATCAAATAAGATCAAAAGTCATAATAGAGTTCTAATTAAATAATAACTCAATCTAATAGAGTTCTAACTTAAAAACAATTCTACCTAAAACAATTCTAATTAAAAAACACAATTCTACCTAAAACAAGTCTAACTAAAAACACAACTCTAATTAAAAGAACTCTAATTAAATACTAACTCTATCAAAATCAACCCCTAAAAAAATCTATAAATAGAGGTGCTCACACCCTATTTTCGTATCAAATCATAAACCCTAAGAGAAGTAGGTCTAGAAGCTCCCCTAGCCCCCCATAAACCCTAGTTTTGGATTCCCAACTCCTTACCTAACATCCCTCCTTCAATTTTAGCCTAGAAAACATCTAAAAGCCCTCCAAAAACACCCCCAAATCCACAACGAACTTGAAGAGTTCAGATTCAAAAATAAGGAGATACCTTGCCTCGGAGATCCGAAATCAAATCCGGAGACAGAACGAAGTAAAGGAGTACGGTACAAGGAGCTATTTTGTCAGATCTGAGGGAACAAAGTCCTTGCTATCGGAAAGGTAAATTTTTTATTTTTATTTATTTTTATCTAGGTTTTAACAATGTAATTACTTGGGAAGTTAGTAGAGACCGGCTTTGGCCGGGCGGGGTTAGTGCCTAACACCTTCCAACCCCGTAATGTGATCCCCGGACTCTTTTTCTCTTTCGTAGATTAGTTTGCCTTTGTTTAGAGTCAGTTTGGTTCCTAGACCTTAACAACTAGGTGGCGACTCCCAAACCTTAAGGGTCAAAAGCGGATCCGCGCACCCCGCGGATCGAGGGCACTTTCAAGATCCACCTTCAATAGTGCTTTAATTTCATAAGTTTATTTGCTTTTAACATCATTTACTTTAGTTCATTTTCTAGCAATTTTACATCTTCTTATAAGTTCAAAAATACAAAGAAAAATAGTTTTAATTCCTCTTAGTTAATTTGAATTTTATCCTCTTAGCTTAACTCTATTCCTCTTTTCTCTTGGGTTCGATCCCCTACTTGCCCCACAAGTAAGGTTAATATTAACTCCGGTGAGAACAACAACGAATGTCTCATCAGACCTTACAAATGATGAGATCAGGAATGTATTGTTTTGTCCTCAAGATAACCAAACTTGTTATTTAATCTAATTCAAGGTTATCATATCACTGGGTGCATCAACCCAATAAAGAATCTATTTTAATGGGCAATGATTCATGATGATCTAGTCTATCTCATGATTGGTCGGATCATTCAAATCAAAACGGAATTCAAACTCTTCGCTAATTTGGGTTTCAACCCATTTTAAAAGAAGAAAAATATTTTTCAGAAGAAGAATATTTTCTAAAAAAAATGTTTTCCAAAAGAAAATGCTTTCTAAAAGAAAAGAAAATGATTTACAAATGATTTAGTCTTTAATGGAAAAATGACTTACAAAGATATATTTTACATGGACCTTGGAAATGTACTAAAATACTCTTTTGTGTCAAACCAGGATGCTAGCTGCAGGCAATAACCCGATCGACGAGTTAGTCAAAACAACCATCCTGGGGATGCATCCTGTAGAGAAAATCATCTTTGGCAAATTCATGTTGAGATGTGCTCTATACTTCCACGAATTTGAGATAGATTGGAACCTCTTACGTGCTATAGCTAAGCGTTGGAACCCCTATCTTCACATATTCCATATTGGGCGTATGCACTTGTGCCCCACTCATGAGGATTATTGTGGCATTATGGGGATATCCATTTCAGGACCTCTAGTCAGGCCCTCATTAAAGACAAGATATTCTGGTGACCTCACTATATGACTGAACATTTCAAAAGAAGAAGCCAAGGTCCTAGTCCATAACGAGAGATTAGACTTAGTACCTTTATTGGGCCTGTATCGCTCCCGTAGTCATCCCGTCAATGTAAAACCAAAAGCCTGACGAACCTATAGAGACTATGGATTGTGCCTAGGAATCCTAGCCCAATACATATTGACCTCAAAAAGTGATGGTCAAACTGTCCCTGAGTCCTTCATAGACATAGCCTCCCAACTCTCAAGGAAAGCCAATCCTGTACCTCTTATCCTAGCTGAAACTTTCTCAGGTCTAAATACCATAAAGATTGGTGAGAGGGAAAGCTTCAAAGGAAGTCCACACCTACTTTATATGTGGCTTTGTGACCGTCTCAGAATTGTGGACGTTCCTTCAACCCTCAAGTATGGACCATAACATTTTTCCAAAAGAAACCTGATAGTGCAACACAATTCAGTCAAGACTTTGAGCAAATGGTTAGACTCTCGTATTGCTTGTCATATTGATTTTAGATGTCTTTGGTGGATGACTAATCCCCCTGTTCTTGGAACCAAAGGATCCTATTATGTCTGGTTGATCGGACTAGAAAAAACATCTTTCTACAAAACTGCATTGATCCCAGAGCAGTACGACATACCTATAGAGTTATCTTTACCTCAGTACGACGTACCTATAAAGTTAATGGACTCAATTTGCCTGTGAAATCCATTTATAACTTTAAGGACTTTATTTTTATTTATAAAATTTGTAAAGACCACCTCAAAATTTTGGTGCCTACAAACACCCCCTCAAGGATGCATTATTGGATGCATAGTTAGCAATGATGCATTCTTGATCACCTCGACTAGTATGTGATATGCTTTGGTGAAGGTGTCAACATTTTTTAATTATTGATCTGACATGTTCCTCTAACAAGCTTTGTAACTGAGTTGCCTCAATATTCATCCGAGTTGAGTTGATATGGACTCACAATGGACTGAATTAATAGAAGTTGTCCCAAAATGAAGAGTCCCTTTTAAATCTTGAAATCGATCGAGCTGACTGTTCTTAGGAAGTTTTCTCTTCACATATTTCCCTAATTTGTTAGAATTCTCTCAAAAGAAGCTTTTTCTCTAACTAAAACTCCATAAATTTTAATCCGAATCTACCTATGGATCTAGAAAATGAGTATGTTTAGGTAACTTTTTTTTTTTTTTCGAAAGTTGACCATGAGATACCGACCATCTTTTTGAAAGGCTTGGAGATACTCAATCAGATCATGTTTATTTTTTTGGACGCAACTAGGTGAGCTCAACAACCTTAGTAAGATAAGAAATCTTACAAGTTAGTAAGGTTATCCTAACTCATACAGAGAATTTTGAAATCCAATTGAATCAGTGCCGCTTTTTTGCTTAATCACAGACACCAATACAGGAACCAAACTCCAAGCATAAAATTAAACCATGAAAATGAAAGCCCTTTTTTGAAATTTTTTTTTTTTTATCTTGAAGAATTTTATCTTCTATAGCCCTATTGGATCAGATCATGTATTGGGCTCAACAATCTTAGTAAAATAAGATATCTTACAAGTTAGTAAGGCTAGTCTTACTCATAAAGAGTCCGACAGCCACAATTCGATGCAACTTTTTCACTTCGCCTCAAACACCCACATTCGGCTTCAAGAAGAGAAGAAGGATTCCCCTTCTATAAATAGAGCACATGGTGTAGACACCCCATTTTTGCAGTCACCTAATTAATCAACTCGTCAACCTAATCGTGACGATTCCCAATGATGGATGATTATTTCAATGCTTTATTTGTTACTATATATGTTTCAAAAATTCAGATTAAGTATCTCAAACTAACAAAATTGTAGAAACCATGCTACGCTAGGAAAATATATTCCCAAAACATAGAAATTATCATTTTTTAGACAAAAAGAAGCTTCACGATAAAAATTACTAAAATGATCAAATTATCAAAATACCCCTAACATCAAAACATCCCTAGAGCCCACAATATACTTAGGAAAATTCTTTCAAATACATAAAACAACAAATCGAAACCAAATAAATCATTTCGCAAATTTTTATCAAATTTGACAAAATTATAAAAATACCCCTTATAAAGTTCACAATCATTTCATGCAAAAAAACTTTATAAGTGACACTAATCGATAATTCCATTGAATTCCTTATGAAAAACCGATTCCAAAATATCCTGGAACATCGAAAACCAACTTGAAATGCAAAAGTCTTCTTTAGGGGAAAAATGATAAATTTTCAATTTTAACAATTTAAAATTTTGAAATTAATAATTAAAACATTAATTAATGTAAAGTGAAATCCTAATTAAAATTAAAAAATTTCAAGTCAAGTCAATCAAATAAGACTTAAGTCAAGACCCTAATAAAGTCAATCAAGTAAGACTTAAGTCAAAACCTTAATTAAAACCCTAATATAAAGAAACCTAGTCAATCTAATAAGACCAAAGTCAAATCTTAACTCTAATAGAATTCTAATCAAACACTAACTCTATCTAAAATATTTCTAATCAAATACTAACTCTATCTAAAAGAATTATAATTAAACACTAACTCTATCTAAAAAACACCTAAAGAAATCTATAAATAGGGGTCTCTACAACCTATTTTCGGAAGTCAAAATAAACCTTAAGAAAAGTAGGTCAAAAAACTTCTCTAGCCTCCTCCAAACCCTAATTTTGAAGCCCTAACTCCTTACCTAACATCCATACCCCAACTTTAGCTCAAAAAATACTTAGAAACCCTTAAAAAATACCTAGAAATCCATAAACAAATCAGAAAGATTCAGATCCAAGAAAGAGGTATTTCGTCTAGGAGATCTAAAACGAATCCGGTGACAGAAAGAAACAAGGAATATTAATCAAGGGGATCTCTCCGCCAGCTCTGAGGGAACCACCATTGCGATCGTCAAGGTAAATATTTTTTATTTTTTATTTAGGTCTTTTTAGCAATGTAGTCTCCTTGGAAAATACTAGAGACCGATATTTGTCGGGTGGGGTTAGTGCTTAACACCTTTCAACCCCGTAACTTGATCCCCGAACTTAGTTTTTTTGGTAGATTAGTTATTTTATCCTTTTAGAGTCGATGTTTGGTTCCTAGACCGTAATAACTATGTGGCGATTCCCAAATCTCAAAAGTCAAAAGCGGATCCGTTCACCCCTCGGATTGAGGGCGCTTTCAATGGTGACTCCACTAGGGACTATTGAGAATCAAACTTGAAAAATCCCAAGTATGGGAGCATTGCCATGATGACCTAGTTTTTTTTATTATTTAGTTCGATTTATTTATTTGTTTATTTATTTTTTTATGGCTTGATTGTGGATCATTTATTTGGATTCTGGATATTATATTTTGATTTTTTTTATCTAATTGATGGTCACTTTTTGGTGACCCTAAATAATGAAAGATTTAAATTGACATATGAATTGAGGATGGGATGATGCTGAAATTGACTATAAAGTTTGGAGAACATATTTTTGGATTTTTTTTTGTGGTCCCAATTAAAGGTCGATTTGGGAGACTCCCAAATAATCTAATGGTTTAAAGGAAAATAATGAGGTAAAATGGAATGAAGGTTGTTGGATCATAAATATATTTTTTTTTAAATAAAAAAAAACTTTTTATTATTTAGTTTTATTTTTATTTTTTATTTTTTTTATTTAATTTTTTTGGGTACATGCGTTGATCTTTGATAGTAAATTTTTTTTTTAAAAAAAAAAAAAAACGTTTAAATTTTTTTCTCTTTATTTCAAATTTTTTATTTTAAACAATATTTTGTTTTTTTCTTAAAAAATGAACAATTTTTTTTAAACTGAATTCAGTTTTTCTTTATTTCTTAAAAAAAAAAAACATTTTTTTTTATATAAAACAGAATTTAGTTTTTCTAAATGTTGCTGTTGTGTGTTGTTGTTGCTGTTGTGTGTTGCTGTTGTGTTGTTGTTGTTACTGTTGTGTGTTGATGTTGTGTGTTGTTATTACTATTGTTGTTGTTGTGCGTTGCTGGCAGCAACAATTACAAAAAAAAAGTTCTTTTAAGTTTTTTTATAAAAAAAAAATCAATTTCTTCAAATAAGAGAGAAGTTTTTTGGTGTTGCTCAATAAAATAAAAATCAATTTGTTTTTTTAAAAGAAATAATAAATAATAAATTTTTTTTTTAAAATGATCATAATTTATTATCTCGAAAATTATCATTCCATTCTTAACTTAATATATTATTTGAAATCTCAACTTGTTTAAGGTCGCCCAAAATGATCTTTGATTGGACTATAAAGATAAAAAAAAAAATTATTTTGATTCATTCTATGTCGATTTCAATGTTAAATCTGATTGAATATTCTGTGATTGCCCATTTGATATGCCATGAGCTGATATATCTTTAGGATGTGCATGCTTTGATCTTGAATTGAATATTATAGATGTTGTTTGTATTTTGTTTAATATTTGAAATCCATATTGTGATAATCTGATCTGGCCCATTCATCTGAAAATGCCTCGGGTACACTTCACCCTACTTTGTACACACTACTAGCACGTTTATTTTGTTGCATTGCACGCTTGCATGTCCCTTCTAGCCAACGTGACACTAGTGCGTGGCCTAATCTCTTAAGAGATGCGACGTCATTCATGAAAACCACAACTCCAATCACGTACCTTAGGGTATATAAAACTGGGGCATCAGTACCGTTTGTTCAGGTAATTCTGAAAGGTATATCGATGCACCCATGCTGGGACGACTTGAACCTTTTGTCCTATTGTAAGTCGTACAGTTACATGTCTCAATTGCCAACGTAATACTAGTACGTGGTCAGTCCCTTCATGGGATGCTAAACCATTTATGAAAGCTACAACCCTAGACTCGTACCTATACGATATATCAAAGATAATCCAAGTTCACCAATTGAACTTCTTGGTCAAAATCAATGCCTAAGAAGATCCTGCTCTGCTGTACCCTACTATATCAGGGGGATAGACTACGTCTATCTGGATGAGAGGTATTTAAGAGGGCCCTTATTTAGCATTGTGCGTCACCTCTCAACTGGGGATTAAATTGGCTGCTTTTGACTTCAAAGAAGTGGGTTGGAGTTTTAGATTATCACCCATACGGTATATCAAACCAAGTCACCACGTACTGTCTGATTGAGTACGCTTGAGAGGTATATATGTGCACTTGGGCAAGGGTGACTAGATAAATTGCATTACACGTAGTAAACCTAGAGTTTAGGAACTTTCCTATAGGTCACGATCCGAACTGACTATGGGTGTTCCTAGGTTTCTCTAATCAATCCAACCAACAGGTAAGTGGGCGGACCGATCCAGACTATTCAAACTAGACATGCAATATCTGTCCGACCCAATGTGTGAAATGTAAGTCAATTTGCCCCATCGACAAATAGATCAAACTGATCAACATCAGACCGGTTGGACTAATTGGTTTTACTTTCAAAGATTCAGACCATTTTATACCAAATAGATGCGATCCTAGGGTTAAAATATTTTATCTGATCAAAGGTTCTATCCCAATCAGGGGCAGATTCGTGACTAATCTTTTTCACCTTCTTGGTCATTATAGACTTATAGTGCAATTGGATTCAATGTTTCCCACCGGACCTAAGCTAATCTCAAAATTTTAATCATGTGGTTAAGAATCAAACTTTCAGAATCAATGGTTAATTTTGGTGTACTTCCACTCAGGTTATAATTGGTCCTAAATGTTCTAAACCTCCATCTATATCACTTTGAGTCCGTGAAAAAAGTCGTCTTTTCAGAGTACCATTGCCACATAGTCAGTCTTTGCCACAAGAAGAAACGAGTACCATGGATGAAGTTGCGCTCCGTCAGATTTTAGAATCTTTTCAAGCACAGATTGTTGCTTCTGTCCAAACACAAATTGAATCCCTGAAAATTGAAAAGAAAAAAGATAGAGCTATAAAACCTCAGGTTGTGTTTGACCTCGTTAAAGACCAAGAAGATAATGAATTACCTATCGACCCTATCTTAGTTCACAATGATAGATATGAAGAAGTTTGACAGGATTGGATGCCCTAGGACTCACTTGAAAGTATATGTCGGCATAATGCAATCTCAGGAATTGAGTGAAGAACAGATGGCTCAACTTTTTCAAACAACCCTTACATGTCCTGCCCTACGCTGGTTAATGTTGTTGGACTCATCTCGGGTAAGAACATGGTATGAATTGATGAAAGAGTTTATTGGTCGGTATTCATTCAACACGGATATTGAACTCACAAGAAGAGATTTAGAAACTACCAAACAGAAGCCTGGGGAAACCTTCACTGAATTCATTGCTCGATGGAGAGCTAAAGCCGCTCAATTATGGGACCGACCTCAAGGGAAGGAACAAGTCAAGATCATCCTCAGGAATCTTACTCCAAATTATGCCAAATACTTGCTGCCTCAATACCTTCCCACTTTTCAGTCCCTCCTTGAGGCTGGAAATCGAGTTGAGGATGCCTACTCTTTTGGACTTTTTGGTAACTCGTCTGAGTCAAAATCCAAACATTTCAAACCCAATGTCAATTCCTTACAAGTGGCCAACACCTCTTTTGCACTATCTTCTTAAGTCGTTCAGTCCTCACAAACTAAGCCGATGAGACAATTTTCCAATCTTGGAATGTCCCTTAGTGTTGCCTATCAAAAATTAATGAAAAGGGGATTGTTGATACCACTGCAACTTAAGATTTTACCTAATCCCCTCCCTCCAAACTTGGACAATGGCAATTTTGTGAATTCCATCAAATGTTCGGTCATGTTCTTGATAGGTGTATTACCTAGGAAAAGTCACCATACCCGCTCATACTACTCCCAATGTTAAGACTAACCCTTTGCATACCTTTCAAAATCAACCCCCTCCTACTTTGAACCTAATATCCATATCCAAATCCGAATCAGTTGACCTAGTTTCCTTCATTAACCCAATTGGGCTTAACAGTGTGTTCGCTTCATGTCAGAATGAACTCAACTACCCTAAGACAGTGGTAGAACTAAAAGCAGAGAAATTATTGAAGCAATGAGTTGTTCAGCATATGACAGATTCAAATCAAAACATAAAGAGGTAGCAAAAGTGAACAACTTCAAGTCACATATCGAAGATATTCAAAGTGGGAGAAACCTTAGAATTGTGTCCTTCCATTCAAAATGATGTCCTCGCTTTGAGTCTTCTTTTTTAGCTTCAGTTTTCTTCAGTCTTTAAATCCAGTTGGTTACTTCAGTTACGTTAGTTTTTTCTTAATTTTGGGCTTTAATCAAGTGTGTCAGTCTATGTTTTTTTATTTTCAATATATAAAGAAGCTTTTGATTATCATGCGTGCAATAATGATGTGAACATAAAATCTAACATGAGGAATGACTCAAAGCTCACTAATCAAACTTGATAAATATGGGAGTTAAAGAGTACACTCAAGAAGTACAAATCTGTACTACATTATCTTTAGGGGAACATGAGAGGATAATAAACTTACTTGAGAAATTCAACAATGTTCCTTCATGGTCTCATGAGGATATATTGATAGATTGCACCCAAATAGATCAAAACATAAAATTAAGGGTGATTTTTAAAATCAAAGATTATCGGTTAAGAATCATGCAGTTGAAACCATCGACAAAGGTGCTAAGACCTACAAGTGGATCTACCATGTTTTTCACTCAAGAGAGGAGAGTTCTCATTCAGAAAAGAATAAAAGATTTCTTTAAGTTCTAGAAGAGTTGAATAGTCGAATATAGAAAACTCGATCATACTCGATTTCACAAAAGAAGACTAAATAATATTCATTCTCAAAAGAAGATCATACTCAACATAGCAATCAAAATACCGAGTTCCTGAAACTTGGACCAAGTCAAGTAGCAATACACCAAAGGAGGCCTCCTTTGGTCGAACCATTTCCTTGTCTAACCAAAAAAAAAAAGATAACCTTCTTTAGTCCCTTGCAGCCTCTAAAAAAATCAAATAGCCTGTTTTTTTCTAAACCACACCAATTAACCTCGGAAGGGAAGTCTAAGTATGAACTACGCTTTGACCTGATCCCAAAATAAAAAGAAATATTTGAGGTACGTAGGCAACCTGAGAAGTTACTTTAGGTCTGGTCACGCAAAAAAATGTATTTTCTTAAGAAAAGTGTCATCCAAAAGGAAAATCCCTTATTGAAAGGTTCAAAAGAAGAGAATGCCAAATTAGGAGCATTAGAAAAAAATTGACAGAAAAGAAAATAATGCCAAACTAGGGGCATTAGAAAAAAAGAGTTAAAAGAATTTACAGAAAAGAATGACAAAAAAAGAGAATATTAGACTATGAGCATTTTGGGAAGTCAAGCCTTTTACCCTTTCTTTCTAAACCATGTCTTAAGCCCACCTATTAAGTCATCTTGAATGTTAATTGACTCGATTTAAGGTGTAGGGAACCAAGAAACTGTCGAGTTGAATATTCAAGATCATCGAGAAAAGAGAAAAGCCCACTAAGTCGAAAACCCGAAAAGGCGACTTAGGTAAAAGTTAGGGCATAACCATTAAAAAGGAAGCATGCTAGGTTGAAAACCTGAAAAGGTGACATAGGCAAAAATCAAGGCATCTTTAGAAAAAGAAAAGAAAAACCCGCTAGGTTGAAAACCTGAAAAGGCAACCTAAGCAAAAATTAGGGTATCATCAAATGGGAGGAAAGGTCCCATCAAGAAGAAAAATTCAGAAGGAAGCTTATGTAGAAATTAGGAAATGTAAAATCATTCAAGCTACAACATTCAATTTTCAGTCAAGAGCTCACATCCGACGAAGACAATGTTGTAGTCAAAAAAATCAGAAGTCATTTTGAATAATGTAAGATCTTCAAGAGTATGTTTACTTGTTCAAGTGTTCGCTAATGAAAGATGTAGAATGATTCACCACTTTGAAGAGAAATATCTTTTATTCTAATATTTATCAAGATTTTTTAAGTCCAACTCAAGCATTTTTCAAATTTGAAAGAAAATGATCAGTCCCTTATTTCACATATGATAATCTTAAGAGTCTTAAATTTAAGAGAATGTCAGTTCGTCTATCTATCATACATCAGAGTCCATATTTTTCAAACGTAATCTATTCCATCAGTCTCGTAGTCAAGTTCTAGTTAAAGTTTTGTTCTTAATCACATGATAAAAAGGAAAATCTTACTTAAAAGTCTGATGAAGTCCAATGATAATTATGAATCCAGATGCATAATAAGCCAATAAAGGCCAAATCTTTCAAATTTTAAGCTTGATTTTGAATAATAGAATGAATTAATAAGATTGTTTAAGTTCCTATAAATCTGAACCCGAGAAACGTGACTTAGTGAGTTCGAGTCCGAGAAACGAGATTCTAACTTTTTTGAATCATATAATGAATTAATAGGATTATTTAAATTCCTATAAATTTAAGCCCGAGAAATATGGGTTAGTAAGTTCGAGTCCGAGAAACGAGACTCCAAATTTTTTTGAATCATAGAATGAATTAATATGATTGTTTAAGTTCCTATAAATCTAAGCCCGAGAAACGTGACTTAGTAAGTTCGAGTCCGAGAAATGAGACTCTAACTTTTTTTTGAATCATAGAATGAATTAACAGGATTGTTTAAGTTCCTGTAAACTTTAGCCCGAGAAATGTGACTTTAATAAGTTCGAGTCTGAGAAACGAGACTCCAAATTTTTTGAATCATAGAATGAATTAACAGGATTGTTTAAGTTTCTTAGTCCGAGAAACGTGGCTACAATAGGCTCGAGTCTGATAAACGAGACTCAAACTTTTTCGAGCTCTAAAAATGAATTTCAAATAGGATTTAACGAAGTTCCTACAATGTTATGACTCCAATTACTTAATTGTTCAACTTTGCCATGATTGCTTTCGTTGCATAAGCACATTTCAATTTTGAATCATTATTATCCGTGAGAGAAGATCTTTAGGACCTGACACATTTTTACTCAGTAAGTATCAGACCATTGTACACAAGTGTACTTTTGCATTAGTCAAGGATAATTTTCTAAAATTCGAGGATCTAACATCGTTAGTGAGAGTTCAAGCTCGAGGACCTGACAAACTTGTTCGGGGAGAGTTTTACCCTCAATGATTCGAATGTCCCGACGAATTGTTAAATCAGGCTGAAAAATGAATTGTCACTAGCTTTGACATTCGGATATCGTACTATCTACCAAAATAGATTTGTTATCTAGTTTGCTTCAACCCTCTACCAAAGAGGGGCATCTGTAGACACCCCATTTTTGCAGTCACCTAATTAATCAACTCGTCAACCTGATCGCGATGATTCCTAATGATGGATGATTATTTCAATACTTTATTTGTTACTAGATATGTTTCAAAAATTCAGATGAAGTATCTCAAATTAACAAAACTGTAGAAACCATGCTACGCTAGAAAAATATAATCCCAAAATATAGAAATCATCATTTTTCAGATAAAAAGAGCTTCACGATAAAAATTACTAAAAAATGATCAAAACATCCCTAGAGCTCACAGTATGCTTAGGAAAGCCCTTTCAAACACATCAAACAATAAATTGAAACCAAATAAACCATTTCGTAAATTTTTACTAAATTCGACAAAATTATAAAAATACCCCTCATAAAGTTCACAATCATTTCATGCCAAAAACTTCATAAGTAACACAAATCGATAATTCCATTGAATTCCTTATGAAAAACTGATTCTAAAACATCCTGGAACATCGAAAATCGACTTGAAATGTAAAAGTCTTCTTTAAGGGTAAAACGATAATTTTTCAATTTTAACAATTTAAAATTCTAAAATTAATAATTAAAATATTAATTAATGTAAAGTGAAATCCTAATTAAAATTAAAAAATTTCAAGTCAAGTCAATCAAGTAAGACTTAAGTCAAGACCATATTAAAGTCAATCAAGTAAGACTTAAGTCAAAACCCTAATTAAAATCCTAATATAAAGAAACCTAGTCAATCTAATAAGACCAAAGTCAAACCTTAACTCTAAAATAATTCTAATCAAATACTAAATCTATCTAAAATAATTCTAATCAAATACTAACTCTATCTAAAAGAATTCTAATTAAACACTAATTCTATCTAAAAAACACCTAAAAAAATCTATAAATAGGGATCTCTACAACCTATTTTCGAAGGTCAAAATAAATCCTAAGAAAAGTAGGTTAAAAATCTTCCCTAGCTTCCTCCAAACCTTAATTTTGAAGTCCTAACTCCTTACCTAACATCCATACCCCAACTTTAGCTCAAAAAACACCAAAAAATCCTTAAAAAACACATCGAAATTCATAAACAAATCAGAAAAATTTAGATCTAAGAAAGAGGTACTTCGTCTTGGAGATTTAAAGCGAATCCGGTGACAAAACGAAACAAGGAATATTAATCAAGGGGATATCTCTGCCAACTCTGAGGAAACCACCGTTACGATCATCAAGGTAAATATTTTTTATTTTTTATTTAAGTCTTTTTAGCAATGTAGTCTTCTTGGGAAATAGTAGAGACTGGCGTTTGCTGGGTGGGGTTGGTGCCTAACAACTTTCAACCCCGTAACTTGATCCCTGGAATTAGTTTTTTTTGGTAGATTAGTTGTTTTATCCTTTTAGAGTCGATGTTCGGTTCCTAGACCGTAATAACTAGGTGGTGACTCCCAAACCTCAAAAGTCAAAAGCGGATCTGCGCACCCTACGGATCGAGGGCGCTTTCACATGGCTACTGTAGAAGGTTCATCCTCTACACTTCGTCTTCTCCTTTTTTTTCTTTGTAGATTTTGATGAAGGAACGTCAATAGGCGCAACAACAACTGCCTATTTGGAAAATTTGTTGTTGGGTATATCCATCTTAGGTGTTTTGTTTGATGAACAGAGAAGTTTAGAGGAGGGAAAAGAATAATAAGATCGGGTTTCTTCTTAGGGACTGGAATAGAGTCGTTCTTGACAGTCGACGTTAGAAACTTCTTCAATGTTGCAGCAACAACATTGGGTTTATTTTTCTCCTTAGAATCAAAATTGTAGGAAGAATTTGAGCAGCTTGGTGCGACTTTCTTTTCTTATTCCAACCGTTATTTGAAACAGAGGTTGGGGCTGGTTTCTTTTTGGTAGCAACAACAGTCGACAGGTAACCTCTTTTTCTTAATTTTGTCCATGAACGATTTTGTTTATTCGTCTCTCTTTTAGATGGATTTTTATCCACATTAATGGTAGCAAGAAGAGGTCCACAGTTGATTTTCTCTAATGAATGATGGAATGATTGCGTAATTGCAACGGTGCCAACGAAGGGTGATATTTGTTTCACAGGATTCATGGAATGATGCCACTGATAAGGGATATATTTTCTTAAACCCTTTCTCTCCCCTTTTCGAATTGTTTTATTACTACGAAAATCATCATTGGCTAGTCGTGGAGTTCGAACTTCAAAGGATCTCAATCCACTAACTTGGTTGTGAGATGTGTAAAATCGAAGATAATGGTTCTTGCAACATCCAAAATAAAATAGGGGGAGAGTACTGCAATTTGGACTGCATTGTTCATGGTTGAATCTATGCTGATGTGCCATAATGACTGGATCAGATCTAAGTATACTTTCTTTTACACCAATTTCTTTTCTAATTTTTGTTTTCTGTCCAAGAACACATTTTGTGTGCATTCCAAGATTACCACACATTTATTCCATCTTCTGGCTGCTATGGAGATAAGTTTGTCTCCATTTCAATTTCATTATTTTTTCTTCGTTGTTTTTTCATGCTAGAAGCAAGTGACCCTTCTTTCATCTTCCACGCATAAGTAGGGCGAAACATTTCAATTGCTGGGAGTCCAAAGCACAAGGCATGCACCCTTTATATTTTAGCCAAGAAGAATGATTCATGTCTCATGTGTTCCAAAAATGCTTTGAAGCAAAGTTGCAGGATTTCCAAATTTTCAACCTTTTATCCCATGCTGTGTGTTGTGTTTGGTGTAAATTGGACTACAGAAGTACTTATGGAATTGCTACCACCAACTTAGACTCCTTGTCTATGGAACCTACGAGAATGGAGCCAAGCGATCAAGTTCCCATGCATAAAAATGGTTCTACAATGGATTCTCTACTTCTTGAAGATTTTGCCCAGATGAACCTTAGAATTGCAGCATCTGGATTGATAAAGAAGAAGATGATAAGCTTGCCAAGAAAAATCTTTGGTGTAGATGATCATCAAATTCAACCACAAATATATTGCTTCTTCATCACAAAAACTATCATTCAATTGCATATTGATGAAATTCAATTGTACGATTAAATTAATCTTCACAATTTTGATCATCTTTTTTTTTGCAAAGTTTGCTCAGGTTCAGGATTGAGAACAAGTTCTATAAGACATCAAGATCGATGAAGGACCATATAACAATTTTTCTTTCGTGATCTTTTGCATATTCAGTCACGGATTCATAGAAGAAATTTCGATGCCATGCTTATTAGCCAGCTTTTGGAATGACTGTTAGTCAATCATGCTTAGAGGTAAACAACGCTAATAGGTTGGAGATGTTGTGTGGAGAGAGACATGTACATGCTGATTAACTAGTCTCCAAAGTAGTTGTTTATTAGTGGTGCTTTGGGGCAAACAACGTCAATTGGCTATAAGAACACGTGATGTAGGATTTGTACAAGGTGGTTGGCCAATCTCTAGAGTAACTGTTTATCTGTGGTGCTTGGGGGCAGACAACATCAACTGGCTAGAAGAACCACGTGACACAGGATTTGTATAAGCCAGTTGGCCAATCTCTAGAAAAACTATTTATCAATGGTTCTCGGGGGATGATAACGTCAGCTAGCTAGAAGAACCACATGATGCAAGATTTGTACACGCCGATTGATTAACTTCCAAAGCAATTGTTTGTCAATAGTGGTCAGGGGTGAACAGCGCCAACTAGTTAGAGACACGGTGTAACGAGAAGCGTTGTCAAACAGTTTAGGCTCATGCCGTGGAGGGTCACCAATAGTTTAAGCTTGTGCCAAGGAGTATTGCCAAATAGTTTAGACTTGCGTCGAGGAGCATTGTCAAACAATTTAGGCTCATATCGATGAGCATTGTCAAACAGTATAGGCTCATGCCGTGGAGGGTCACCAATAGTTTAAGCTTGTGCCAAGGGGTATTGCCAAACAGTTTAGACTTGCGTCGAGGAGCATTGTCAAACAATTTAGGCTCATGTTGATAAGCGTTGTCAAATAGTTTATGCTCATGCTGAGGGACATTGTCAAACAGTTTAGGCTCGTGCTGAGGAGCATTGTCAAATAATTTATACTCGTACTGAGGAGTATCAACAACAGTTTAGGCTCGTGTCGAGGAGCATTGTCAAATAGTTTAGGCTCATACTGAGGAGCATTGTCAAATAATTTAGGCTCGTATCGAGGAGCATCGTCAAACAGTTTAGGCTCGTGTCGAGGAGCATTATCAAATCGTTTAGGCTCGTGTAGAGGAGCATTATCAAATCGTTTAGGCTCGTGTTGAGGAGTATTGTCAAATAGTTTAGGCTCATATTGAGGAGCATCGTCAAATAGTTTAGGCTCATACCGAGGAGCATCGTCAAATAATTTAGACTTTTGTTGAGGAGCATCATCAAACAGTTTATGCTCATGTCGAGGAGTATTATCAAACCGTTTAGGCTCGTGTTGAGAAGCATCATTATTTTAAATATAGCATCATTTGAGGAACTTGACGTTGATTGAACCAAGACGTAATCTTCTCGGTGTTGCAAGAAAGTACGCGCCATTAGTGTATACATCCTTCACTACGTGAGGTTCATCATACTTCGGATCAAACTTTTTTTCATAATGGTGTGAGAGGATGATTGGTTGCTGTACGGTGAGCACTAACTCACCAACTTGAAAAAAATGTGGTCGAACTATTCTAATTGAATGTGCGTGACAAACGAGTTTGATAACACTCTAGTCATTGTTGTACTTCCAATCTCTTTTCATCCAACACATCAAGTTCAACTAGACGTATCTTGGCATTTTCATCGTTGGTTAGACCTTCTTGGATTGCAATATTTAGTGAAGGTATCTGATATTGTAAAGGGAGGACAGATTCAACTTCATAAACCAATGAGTAAGGTGTTGCTTGCGTAAGGGTGCGGTATGAGGTTCTGTATGCCCATAATGCTTCCCCAATTCGTTCATGCCAATTTTTTTTTAATTTTGAGACAACCTTCTCAAGCAGCTTGCAAAAGGTTTTGTTGAAGGTTTTAGTAAGTCCATTTGTTGTAGCATTGTATTTGTAGAGTATCTCTACTTGATGTCAAACTTTGTGCAGAACTAATCCTCAACGTATTGCAAAATGACTTGATCGATGCTATGTAGATTGCAGAAATGTAGGATTGACAAAAAATTAAAATAAACTTTGGTAAGTAAGATTCATTCCATAGGGACAAAGGTGATTCAACTTTTCTTTCAAATTGAAATAAAAAAAAAATTTAAAAATATATTTTTAAAACAAATTAGAAAATTACAGTTAAGTAGTAAAGAAAATTAAAGCAAAAATAGAGATTGAAACAAGGTAAAAGCTAGATAAATCAATTCAACCTTCGCAAACCATCTTGGTAGTCTAACAATCCTAATTTGATCTCAATCCACGCAACAAACCATTGTTCGTGGATTGAAAAATAATTCGATTAACACTTTTGTAGATGAATCCAATAATATAGGTTATTAGTAAATCAAAATGGTATCATCAGATCTATATCTCAAGTTTTCATCAAGTATGATCAAGCTTGATCTTATTTAAGTATGGATCAACAAAATGAGGACAATCAATATAAATCGGATAATCCGATCTTAATAAACTTCTCACCAGCACAATTAAAGCAATTATGAAAGAATTGTTTAAATAAGAATAAGATAGACTCATTCTGGCATCATGGACCTCTCTATGGAGAGTTTAGCCGATCATTGTGAGGAACAAATTACAATAATAGTAAAAGAAAGAGAATATGATAGAGAAGAGGATGAGGTAAGTCTATGTTGCAATTTGATTCTCAACTTGATGTGTAGAAGAGTCCAAAAGTAGCCTCCACTTTTCTTTGCACAAGAGGACAAAAGAGGAGAACATGATTTAAGGATTAAGGCATTCCAAAATAGGCCCAAATGCTTTTTCCTTAAGATTTGGACTCCAAAATACTGATTTTTAACACAAGAAACATATGTAATGAGACTTATGAAATTATTTATGTATAATTAGGTCTAATTATCATCTAATAACATACAACATGATGTTTCGAGGCTTATCATGATTATTACCTTAATACAGAGAAATATGGATAAAAATTAAGATAAATATCCATGAAACGTGCGTATAATTCAGTGTTTCGAGATATCATCACACCCCAAACGTACCTTTTTTCTGATTTCTATAAAATAAAACTATCACTGTAGACACCCCATTTTTGCATTCGCCTGATTAATCAACTCGTCAACCTGATCGCAACGGTTCCCAATGATGGATGTTTATTCCAATGCTTTATTTATTATTAGATGTGTTTCAAAAATTCGGATGAGGTATCTCAAACTAACAAAACCTTAGAAACAATGCTACGCTAGGAAAATATGACCAAAAAAACATAGAAATCATCATTTTTCAGACAAAAAGAAGTTTCACGATAAAAATCACTAAAAAATGACCAAATTATCAAAATACCCCTAACCTCAAAACATCCCTAGAGCCCACATTACACTTAGGAAAATCCTTTCAAACACATAAAATAACAAATCGAAATCAAATAAATCATTTCACCAATTTTCATAAAATTTGACAAAATTACAAAAATACCCTTCATAAAGTTCACGACATTTTATACAAATTTTTTTATAAATGACACAAACCAATAATCCCGTTGAATTCCTTACGAAAAATTAATTCTAAAACATCCTGGAACATTGAAAAACGACTTAAAACGCAAAAAGTCCTCTCCAAAAGTAAAACGGTAATTTTATAATTTTAATAATTAAAAATTCTAAAATTAATAATTAAAATATTAATTAATGTAAAGTGAAATTCTAATTAAAGTCAACCAAGTAAGACTCAAGTCAAAATCTTAAAGTCAATAAAGAGTGACTAAAAGTCAAAACTCTAATAGAATTCTAATTAAACATTAACTCTATTTAAAACAATTCTAATTAAACTATAACTCTACCTAAAACAATTCTAATTAAATTATAACTCTATTTAAAATAATTCTAATTAAACACTAACACTATCAAAACAAGCACATAAAAAATCTATAAATAGGGGTGCCTACAACCTATTTTCGTATGAAAAAATAAATCTTAAGAAAAATAGGTCAAAAAGCTTCCCTAGCCTCCCATAAATCCTAATTTTGAAGCGTCATCTCCCTACTTAACATCCATACCCCAACTTTAGCTCAAAAAACACCTAGAAACCCTTCAAAAACACTCAGAAATCTATAAATAAATTAGAAAAATTCAGATCTAAGAGGGAGGTACTTCGTCTTGGAGGTCTGAAGCGGATCCGGTGATAGAACGAAGCGAGGAGTATTGTACAAGGAGCTATTCTATCAGATCTGAAGAAATAAAATCGTCGCATTCGAAAAATGTGACTAGTTTTTTTTTTATATATTATTCTTTAGGTCTTTTTAGCAATGTAGTTTATTTGAGAATTAGTAGAGACAGGTTTTGTCGGGCGGGATTGGTGCCTAACACCTTTTAACCCCGTAACGTGATCCCCGGACGCGTATTTTTCTTTCGTAAATTAGTATTATTTACCTTTTAGAGTCAGTGTTCGGTTCCTAAACCGTAATAACTAGGTGGCGACTCTCAAACCTCAAAAATCCAAAGCGGATCCATGCACCCCGCGGATCGAGGGCGCTTTCAGTGACGACTCTACTGGGGACTTTTGAGGATCAAACTTGAAAAGCCCCAAGTATGGGAAGCATTACCAGTAGGACCTTTTATTTTATTTTATTTTTAGTTATTTGTTTATCTGTTTATTTTATTTTTTTTATCATTCTTTTTGACTTAATTATTGATCATTTATTTGGATTCCGAATAATTTGTTTTGGCACATTTTTATGGTTCAATCTAGGATAATTCGGAATGACCCTAAATAAGGCAGGATGTCAAGAGGATAATAGTGTGAAAAAATGATTGTTGAACCATTTTCATTATTTGGTTTATTTTATATTTTTGGGTTGTATTATCTTTTCTTAGCATTATTTGGATTGATTTTGGGAATATCACTTTTTATGATTCAATTTAGGGTCATTTTGGGATGACCCTAAATAATGAAAGATTCAAATTGACATAAATTGAGGATGGAATGATGGTGGTTGGGATGTGAGTAATGGATTTAAAAAAAAAAAAATTTGATGATTTTTTTAGCACGTCATTAGGCATAGGCAGCGAGTTGTGAAAATAAATTATTTGGGAGTCATGTGGTAAGAAATAAAAAAATTGTTTTTTTTTTAATGTTGCTTGTGATGAGGAGAGAATTCCAAGAAAAAAAAATCAAAAAACAAAATCATAAAAAATATTTTTGTTCGCATGGTGTGCCGTTAGCAGAAAATAGTTTTGCTGTTTTATCTTCTTCCCCAATTGAAAAAATGAAAAACAGCCAAAAGAAAAACTTCTTGCTCTCTCTCCTTCCTATTCCTCACTCTTTCTCTCTCTCTCTTTGAATCTTTTAACCTCTCTAAGATCGAAAATAGTTTTTCAAAACCTCGTGAATCCTTCAAAACCGTTTTTCCCTTAATCGGAAAATCACTAGTGGTTTTGAAGCTTTGGTGAAAAACAGAGCTTCTATCTGTTCTGGGTTTGGTATCGGTTTGAGAAATTTTTCATTGGTGAAAGATGAGAATCGGGAAAGAAGAGAGGAATTATCGTTGACTTTGCGATTATTATTGGAAGTTATTAGATTTTTTATCACTTGATGGGATGCTACGGTTTATGGAGTTGTTTGATCGCTTTTAGATTAAGGTTTGATTGGGGTTTTCGACAAAAAAAAAAAAAAAATTCTCAAACATACTTTGGAAAATACAGAAAAGAAAGAAAAAATATATTCTTGCACTTAAGTTCAAGAACTTCTTCTCGAATTTCTTCGTTTTTGACTAGGTTCTTGTTGGATATCTGATTTTGAAGAGGATCAAAGCTTCAATTCTTTAAAAAAAAAAAAAAAATTAGTTCTTCGTTGAAATTCATGGATATTTCCTCGAATTTCATAGTTTTAAGTAGGTTTTTTTAATCTCTGAGTTTTAAATTAGTTCCGATGCTTCAGTTCTTCTAATTAAAAATCAAACAGAGATGATTTCTAAAGCTAAAAATGTTCTCGTTTTAGAGATCGAGAGCTTAAAAGGGAGTTCTAAAATAGACTAATGGAATGGAGATATGCATCAAATAAGAGATGTTGTTGAAGGTTTAAAGATCGATTATTATTTCTGTGTTCGACCTCCTTTTAAGAATGGGAGTGAAGAAAAATCTTTCATGAGTCATTCAAGAAGAGAGAGACCTCGATCCAGTTCCGAGTCAGCCGCAGCCAAGACGGTTGTTAAGTTGCAGGCTTGTATCGTGCCTAACGAGTCAATTGAGAGGAAATTTAGTAAATAGATAAAAAAAGAGATTTCGGCTGCCTATGGGCAGCAATGTTTTGCTTGCGTGTGTGCTGACCAGAATCAAAGAAAGAAGGGTTTAAAAATAAAAATAAATAAAAAAAATAAAAAAAATAAAAAAATAAAAAAATAAAAAGGAGAAAATGGGTGTGTGCGTCTTTCCTTTGGCAGCAAAATAAAAAAACAGCAAAGAGTGCGTGCGTGTTGTTAGCAATTTGTAAGACCAAATCCTTTTGAAATTTGTTACACAACAAGCAATTTGGAACCCACTTCTTGGGTCACGCTACCATGACTAAGTTAGCAAAATATTACATCTTGCTCAATGTCATTGATCCACTTGGATTGTCAAAAAAAAAAAAAATCGGATGCGATGGCCTTCTAGATTTTTGAAAAAAAAATCTGTTTTTTTTTTAATATAAAAATTTTATTAAAAAAAAGAAAAAAATTCATAACTCCTTACCTTAATAATTACCATTCTATCCTCAATTCAATATTCCATTGAAATCTCGATTTATTTTGGGGTCGCCCAAAGCAACCCTTGATTGGATCATATAAATAAATATTTTTGGATTGTATGCTGAGTTCAACGATCAAATCCGATTATTGATCTTTATGTTGATTACTTATCTAACATTGCCATGATCTTGATTAAGATATGTGATGTGCTGGTTTTGATTATGATGTAATACATTTTAAATATCTTGATTAATATTCATGTGTGGTATCAATGTATGATGGTATGATCAGGCCCATGGGTCCATATGTTTGGAAAAAATGTCCCGGGCACACCCCACCCTGTTTTGCACACACCACAAACACATTTACTGTTTTGCACGCTTGCATGTCCCAATATAGCCAACGTGGCATTAATGCATGGCTTGGTCTCTTCGGAGATGCGATGTCATTCATGAAAAACCACAACTTCAGTCACGTACCTTAGGGTATTTCAAACTGGGGCATCAGTATCATCTGATCAGGTGACTCTGAAAGGTACATCGATGCACGCAAGCTGGAGCGACCTGAGCCTTTGACCTATTGTAAGCCACACGGTCACATGTCTCGTTTGTCAACGTAGTACTAGTACGTGGTCGGTCCCTTTGTGGGATGTCAAACCATTTACGAAAGCTACAACTCTTGGCTCGTACCCATAGATATATGAAAAATGATTCAAGTGCATCAGTTGCACTTCTTTGTCAAAACCAGTACCTAAGCGAGATCCTACTTTGATGTACTACGGTACTAGGAGGATAGACTACGTCTATTCTAGAAAAGAGGTGATTTAAGAGTGCCTTTGCTCAAGCATCGCACGTCACCTCTGATCTGGGGATTAAACTGGCTGTTTTTGGCTTCAGAGAAGTAAGTTGAGGTTTTAGATTATCACCTATACGGTATATCAAACCAAGTCATCACGTACCGTCTGATTGAGTACGCTCGAGAAGGTATATAGGTGTACTTGGGCAAGGGTGGCCAGATAAAAATGCATTGTATATAGTAAGCTTAGAGTTTAGAAACCTCTCCTGTAGGTCACGACTCGAACTTATTGTGGGTGTTCCCGGGTTGTTTATTGAATGGGACCTTGTGAATGATGAATGTATGTGAGTGATGAGATCAGAATGTATGTAAGTGATGAGATCAGAATATATGTGAATGATGAGATCAGAATGTATGTAAGTGATGAGATCAGAATATATGTGAATGATGAGATCAGAATGTATGGTTGTCCTCAAGGATTAAAGTTTTTTTTGTTTTACCTAATTAAAATGGGTTCACCGACCCAATAAAAAATCCATTTTAGACTTGACCCAGTCCATCTCGATCCAATGATCATTATGGGACGAGTCATTTGAATCAAAATGGAATTCAAAATCCTTCCTAATTTGGGTTTCAACCCATTTTAAAAGAAGAGAAATGTCTCCCAAAAAAGTTTTCTAAGAAAATGTTTGCAAAAAAAAAAAAAAAAGGAAGAAAAATATTTTTCAAAAGAAGAAAATGATTTACAAAAGATTTATTTTTGCATGAAAAATTATTGAAATATGTTTGTTGGAAGTTGTTATTAAATGAAAACATTATTTGTCAATATTTTTCAAGAGTGCAATAAAATTATTTTCCTTCTGAATAATCATTACATTAATGAATTGTTTAATGGATTAGTGTACAAAATTCAATAAAATCTCAGGGTTCATTTAAAATATTATTAATGGGGTAACATTAAAGTTGATTAAATCCACATTCGATTAGGTGTCAGGGTTATCATTGTACCTAAGCTCAATTGTCCACCGCCTAGTTAGGGTTGGAAGTTCGGTCAGTCAGAATAAACATACCGAGTCAATAGTTAGAATGGCCTTAAAATTTCTCAACATTACCCAATTGTTCCCTGAAGTTCACAGTGCTTCAGTCTTTTCGGGTATAAGCAATGCCTTGGGTCCTCAGTCTATAATCAAGCCCGTTGTGGTTACTCGTCTTGAGTTTTCATGAGTCATTTGGGTTAGCTCGAGTCTATTTTTTTTTATCAATCCAGCAAGGTCATGTTTTCTTTAGATCGAGTCAACTTTTTTTTTGTTGAGTCAAGTTTATAGAGGTGTCTATCGCCCCATCTGAATAAATGAAATTTTTGAATACCTCGAGCGCATTAACGAATTAACTAATAATCTGGCTTCAAGGATATATTTTTCTCTCTTGAATAAGAAGATAAGGGTCGGGCTCAACCTTTAATCGAGAAAATAAAGTCATTGACCTCAGAACATAAAATAATTCCTAAAGAGATTCAGATATAACCCTCTTATCCCTAGAAGAACACGAGGGGATAATGAATTTACTCAGAAATTTCAAAAGACTTGTTTGCGTGGTCTACTAAAAATATGTTAGGTGCAAGCTTGGGTGTTATTCAACGCGGAATAAATACTCGTCTGATGAGATGAAAATATTGATAGAGATGTTATAAAATGTATCAGTGTTATCCTCACTGCATCTTGAGTTGCGAATCACATATTATCAGTCGATATGGGGGTACCTTAGGAACTGATCTCTGATAATGGGTCGTACTTCAAAGCTTGTAGCATCCAAAATAAAATGGGGGGTGAGTGCTTCAATTTGGGTTGCATTGTTCATAGTTGAATCTCTGCCGATGTGCCATAATGACTGGATCAGATTTGAGTAGACTTTTTTTTACACCACTCTCTCTTCTAATTTTTGTTTGCTATCCAGGAACACATTTTGTGTGCATTCCAAGAATACCACACACTCATTACATCTTTTGGCTGCTATGGAGAGAAGTTTATCTTTGTTTCAATTTCGTTATTTTTTCTTTGTTGTTCTTTCATGCTAGAAGCAAGTGACCATTTTTTCATCTTCCAAGCATAAGTAGGTGAAACATTTCAATTGCTGGGAGTCCGAAGCATAAGGCGTGCACCTTTTATATTTTAGCAAAGACGAATTATTCATGTCTCATGTGTTCCAAAAACGTTTTGAAACAAAGTTGTAGGCTTTCCAAATTTTCAACCTTTTATCCCATGTTGTGTGTCGTGTTGGGTGTAAATTGGACTACAGAACTACTTTTGGAATCTGAACCACTAGTAGTAACCACCAGCAATGTATTTTTTTATTATTTAATCGAACCCAATAGCAATCTGATGGAATGGCTACCACCAACTTAGACTCCTTGTCTACGGAACCAATGAGAATGGAACCAAGCGATCAAGTTCCCATGCATAAAAATGGTTCCACAATGAATTCTCTGTTCCTTGAAGATTTTGCCCTGATGAACCTCAGATTTGCAGCATCTGGATTGATAAACAGGAAGACGATAAGCATGCCAAGAAAGATGTTTGGTGTAGATGATCATCAAACTCAACCACAAATCGATTGCTTCTTCATCACAAAAAATATCATTCTATTGCAAATTGCTAAAATTCAATTGTACGATTTACTTCATTATCACAATTTTGATCATCTTTTTTTTTTGTGGGTTAGCTCAGGTTCAGGATTGAGAACAAGTTCTATAAGACATCAATATTGATGAAGGACCATATAACAATTTTTCTTTCGTGATATTATCCATATTCATCATAGATTCATAGAAGAAATATTTCGATCCCATACTTATTAGCTAACTTATGGAGCGACTGTTAGTCAATCATGTTTAGAGGTAAACAATGCTAATAGGTTGGAGATGTTGTGTGAAAAGAGACATGTACACGTTGATTGGCTAGTTTCCAAAGTAGCTGTTTATTAGTAGTGCTCGGGGGCGAACAACGTCACTCTGCTAGAAGAACCACGTGACGCAGGATATGAACAGGCCAGTTGGCCAATCTCTAGAGCAGCTATTTATCAATAGTGCTCGGGGGTGGATAACGTCAACTAGTCAGAATAACTACATGACGCAAGATTTGTACACGCTGGTTAACTAATTTCCAAAATAGTTGTTTGTCAGTGGTGCTCAGGGGTGAAAAACGCCAACTCGCTAGAGACATTGTGTGCGAGGAGCATTGTCAAACAGTTTAGGATCGTGCCGTGAAGCGTCGCCAATAGTTTGATAGATTTGACTGAATCGACTAGATAGGTTTGACTCGGATTGGCTGGGGTTTGACTCAGATCGGTTAGGTTAGCTAGGTAGGACATTGGTTGACTGGGTTTAAGCTGGTTTGACTCGGTTTGGTTAGGTTTAACCTAGAAAGCTTCATTGAGATACGTGATCATCGTATTTTTGCATTGTTGATTGATTACATGGCGACTTACAGATGGGTAAAGAGCGAAGGAGCCGAGTAGCGAGACATTCTTCAGACGAGGAGGAGGAGGCGAGACCCAGGACCCGGGCCCACTTCTCTTTGGGGTCTGGCATGGCTACAGAGTATGGCTGGCCTAGACAGCTTTCTTGTAGGCCTGATTCAGAGTCTGTGGCTGGTTCTTCGTCCGGGAGTAGGACGGATGAGGCCAGTAGTTCTCGGAGTGGTCCGGTTGAGGACCTTCCCAGTAGCGGTAGTGGGAGAGGTAGGCGTGGTGGCAAGGGCCGGGCAGATAGGGCTGTGGGTGCCGGCAGAGTTGGTAGAGAGGTTCCCAGGGTTGAGATCCCCGCGGAGAAGAGCGAGAGGGTTCCAGATACCTCACTTCTTCGTGGCCTAGGGAGGTATGTTTCGATGTTGGTACGACTGGACATTCCTACTCCTTACCCATCAGCTAGTTTTCATGGGAGGTGGAGCACCTTTTTTTTGACTGCTACTCTATTTTCTGACGACATCAGGACACAGTTTGCTACAGTAGGCTTTGGAGCCTTCCTGCAGATACCATCTTTCAAGGCGGATCGACCCCTGTTTTTATCCATGGTAGAGAGATGGTTTCCAGCGACCCATTCATTCCATATGCCAGAGGTGGAGATAGGTATCAGGCCTTCGGATTTTGTGGCGATTACGGGCATTGTTATGGATGAAGAGCCTTTGCCCTTGACTACGCTATCTATCCAGGAGGTGGGCGAGCTATTAGGCATCACCAGAGTCCCTGCCTCCATGGTGGGGAAGCAGGGTAGGATTAGTACTGAGGTGTTGATGGGGCTGTTACTGATAGAGGGAGAGGATGGAGCATTGCCCACTCATAGAGAGAGGTCGGCTCACTTTGGTGACCGTGATTTCGACATTATTTTCTGGATCTGCTTTCTTCTCCTCATCGGTAGCTGTTTCTTCCTAGAGGATGATTCTTCTGTCTCCACTACCTTCCTCTCCGTCATGCGTGATATCGACCACATTGGCGATTTCGATTGGGGTAGCCTCATTTATGGCACCATTATGGTGGGTTTAGACCGGGTCGTTGAGGGGATTACCGCTCCTCGTGGAGCTGGGATCTCCACTCGCTTTTTCTGGCAGTTTATTGAGGTAGATAGATCTCAATTTTATTCCTCCTCAATTTTCTTCTTGACGCTTCCTTCACTGTTTGACACTTCACGCTTTTCTTTCCAGATTTTTGTTCATGTACACTTCCTTTTCTATTTGCCCACTCGTCGTCATCCAGACGAGGGTTATCCATTGGGGGCTTTTTGGGCTACGAGAGATGCCAGGGCTATCCGGAGCAGCCCTAGGAGTGCTCGGGCCCACATTGATCGATGCCGACTCCGAGACGTGAGTAATCGAACCTTTTCCTTTTGTTTTACTCTGAAACTGCATGTATCTGTTGTCTGACTATCTCTTTTACAGATCTTTTTTGTTACGCTTCGAGACCTCCCCCGCACTGTCAGTGGGAGGCAGGAGGTGAGAAACGCCTACAAGCGTAACACCAGACGACAACGCTACCCCTACTTCATCGACGAGCAGAGATACACATTCTATCTAGGGGAGCGTCTATTTTTCCAGCACGACGGGAGCCTTCGCGTCCCTGTCACTCAACCTGAGCCTATCTCGGGTGTTATGACGGTGGATGAGTATCTTGCCCAGGCGAGGGGCGTAGATGCTGCTGGGCTGGTGAGAGGGGGTGACTATCAGGCATGGTTTCGAAAGGCCTCAATTAGGTGCATCATGCCTGCTGTCACTGCCTGGGCCGGGATCACCGAGATCGGAGGGGTCCTTCTTCAGGAGCATGCTGTCACGGTACACATTTTATCACAGTCTCTTATAATTTTCTGCGTTCCATTATATCCCTGTCTCACTTGATCGATGTTTTAGTTCTTAGGCCGATGATCTTCGTCGCCTTCAAGAGGGCTATGACGTTATCGAGGCTCAGGTAGCGAGGGCAGTGGAGATGGAGAATAGGTGGAGAGCCTCTAGGGTTGAGGTGGAGGAACAGGCTGCTCGACTTGAGGAACAAAAGGCTCGCGTAGAGGTGCAGGCGGCCTGGATCCAGGACCTGGAGCTGGAGATGGCCGTGCGCGAGTCTCGTTTTTAGGCTGAGATGGTACGTTATTTCATTTATTTTCTGTCTCATAGATCGTAGCTCATGGTATCAAATTTTGGCTATCATCCTTCATATGATTTTTTCAGGACTATTATCGACGCCGAGACGGAGTGAGCACCTCTACACGGCCTCGGACACCTCCTAAGGTAAGTATATGTATTTCAGTTGTTTATTTCCTTATACATGCTGCCTGTATCACTGCCTGTATTTTAATCTGCTCTATTTTATTTTCAGGCCTCCCCCTCCACTGGACCTGCTGTCCCCAACGTTGATCTCGCAGGTACTACGGAGCAGGATGCTGCCCTGGACGCGGAGCTATTCTTTACGGATTTGGAGGGACGACTGCGGATGCACGGTCTACCTTCTTTCGGGGTGTCTGGCTCGGGTGTAGTGGCCGGTTCTTCTTCTGGAGCTATCCCAGAGACTCAGAGTGCTAGGGACGATGCTCCCCCTTCGATTTGATCCTTTGATGTACCTTGTAGACAGACAAATATTTTATATTACCTTTTGGACATTGTGTGTGAACATTCAAACTCTTGTATATATGTGTGTTTATGCTCATATTTCATCGCATTTGTCTTATTATTATGATTATCTGTGCAATTGACCCGAGCCTTTTAGGCGTGATATCGATCATCAGGGTTTTTGAGTTCTTTCGAGCGTTAGTGAGGCTATGGGCGGGTAAAGGGTGCGATTAGGGTTCCAAGGACCCTTCGGGTGTGTTCTCGAGTGGTGTGAGTTGCTTGGGCTCTATGGTGAGTGAGGTGGTTCTTAGAGGCCTAATCTGGCCCGATATGACCTTGGCGAGTTCTTACGTGCTCAATATGTATTTTGAGAGTTTCTGAGGGTTTTAAGCGCATTTATTGAGCACGTAGGAACTTCTATCACCCTTCTACATGATTTCCTGAGATGGCTCTTATGTGGTCCGGAGTTGTCGAACTCTCAAATGACCTAGGCCCCAAGGCTTGAAATGTTCTGGTCCGTGTTCTCAACACGGATGGGTTTTCCAATTTTTTATCTGTGCCCAGAGCACGGATAGGTTATTGCCCCTTTTATCCGTGCCTTAAGCACGGATGAGTTACATGTCTGTTTCATCCGTGTTGGAAGCACGGATAAGCTAAGCTTTGTTCTATCCGTGTTTTGGGCACGGATCAGTTGTTATTTGTCCTCATCCGTGTTTCAAACACGGACCAGTATGTTTTGCCCTAGCTTTTCATTTTCACGCTTTTACTTTCCTTTTTTCACATTTGGCCGATTTTTTCATCCTCCTTCTCCCTCAAAGCTTCTTCTCAAGCTCCATGGAGGTGCCCTCTACTCTTCCCAACTTGAAAAGGTACGACATCGTTGATTCTTGCTTGAGTAGTTGGATAGATAGCATGGATAACGATGATAAGGCTCGATGGTGCTTGAACAAGTTGGGGTTCACCCTTTCTTTGCCCAAGGATCCATTGCAATGGGGTTTGATTGAGGCAATGTTGGGGTATTGGGTCCTCGACCTTAATCTTTTTCGGTTTGGGGTGCATGAGATGACTCCCACTATCGAGGAGTTTGAAGTGTTGTTGGGGCTTGAGATATCTGGCCCCGTTGTGATTCCACCATTGCGTGATGGGAATCGAAGTGAGGCTTCCGATTTCTTGGGGATAAGCCGCAAGTTTTTGAAGATTCCGGATGGTGGATCGGTTTTGAAGACAATATCCAAAGTCTTTCTTGATTAAACGCCTCATGGATCCCTCGAAGCCATTGATTCGCTTTAATGCTCTCACTTTGATGGTGGTGAGTCAACTCCTGTTTTCGGGTGGTGGAGACATTGTAGATCTTTCTATCATTCACGTGATTAAACAAATCCGAGAAGGACGTCGACTAGCACCGATGCTTTTGAGCGAGATGTTCCAATCTCTTACTGCTTGTTCGTCCAGTCGTGATCGAATTTTTCGAGGATGTGCCCTACTCCTACAGGTAAATTCCATACTTACCTTAGTTTTTAAATTTAACCTTGAATTTACTAGTTTCCAAAGTTTAGAATGTTCCTATTATTGTAGCTTTGGTTTATGAATCATCTGACTTTGACTAAAGTGGTTAATCACCCATTTTGCTTTAATGCCGATCTTGTATTCATGATGTCGAGGCGAGTTGCTCCCTTTATCTCAGGTAGCAAAGAAGAATGGTATTTCTTTATTGGTAACCTTGATGATGATGAAGTGAGATGGGTTGGTGCCTTCCAACCTCGAGGGTCTCCCGTGATAGCATTCGATGGTGCCCGTTTTCTCGTTTTGATTGGTCTCCATGGGGCGACATATTATGTACCACTTCAGGTACTCCGTCAATTTGGTTATGACCAAGGTGTGCTCATCCCGAAGAATTTTAATGAGTTGGTTGGTCCGTTGTTGACTGTACTTTTGAGTCGACTCGTAAAAGAATGGGGTCGGGTTGAGGTTCTGTGTCGGCCCATCTTTGCGGCACACCAATTCTCGGCATACTTGCATTGGATTCGGGAGCTCGTATATGGGAGACCCTCGGTGTCGATAGTTCCCCGAACACGTCCTGGTGCTTCATCCTTCTTTGATTATCGATATCGAGTGGAGGAGTCTCAGATTGATCATCGTCGAATTCAGGCTATCTGGCTTAAATCTGAGAAGATGATGCAGAAAGAGATCGCTCGGCTGACATCTGTCCTTACCTAATCCGGATGTAGTGATAGTGGTGAAGTGACCAGGCTTCTAGCTGAAGTCGCCGAGTAGAGGGATCAGCTTGCCCAGTGTCCTCATTTTGATGACTTCGCACCGTATTTGGTGAGTTGCGATGCTTCCGATGCCGAGAAGGTGATGATGAGTCAAGTTGCTCGGATCCGCTCTTTGGAGGAACGCCCTGACTCTTTTTTCATTTCTCATTATGACGTTTGATTGACTGTGTTGTATTCGCATGTTTTGTATTTTCTTTTCATTAACTGAATGTATGCAAAACGTTGAAAGATTAATGCAAAGAAAATAGGTTTTATACTTACTTGGCCTTAGGTATATTTATTGTTCCTGAAAACACGAAGTTTCGTCGAATGAGTCCAAGATTTGTCATCATTGGCCAAAATAGTAGTTTTGAAACGCAATTTTGTGAAATGTCTTTATTAAATGAGTCTGATAAATTCAGAGTTTGTAAAATCTTTGGTTATGATGATTTTGGTACTTTTGCCAAACACAGGGGATAGAAGTATCAATTATCTTTTGGTTCTTTTAGAGTCATCCCCAGTGTCCTAGTATTCGAAAGGTTGTTATCTGTTTGGGTCATGGGTTTTTGGAAAGATTTCGCCGTTCATAGTTTATACTCTTTTAGGCCAGGAGTTGTTGTTTTTTTTTTCTTTTTGAAATTTGTTGACCCTTATTGTCCCTGATGCCAGTTACGATTTTCACCAGACCCGGTTTTCACATTTTGCGCATCGATGTCTTTTTTTGGGATTTTCATCGTACCCGTAGCTTCGATCTTGCCATAGTCTGATTCTTTTACTCATATCGTCCTTTCGAGTTTTCACTATGCCCTTTCAGACTATGCTTGTATTTTTAGATTATTTATTTATTTATTTATTTTATAACAATTCAGTTCGGAGTCTCTATGTCTCTGTGGCTTGGTGACTCAAGTTGAGCTGCGAGATCGACGACTCTACTCTTGTAGTGGCAATCTTTCTTGAGTAATTGATCTAGATTCCCCTCTCGAGTTTTTCGACGACTATTCGTGGTTCGGCAACTCAAGTTGAGCGGCGAGATCGGCTACTCTACACTTCGAGTACTCTTTTTTTTTTCGAATATCCGACCTGGATTCCCCTCTCGAGTCTTCCAACGACTAATAAGACTTTGGAGATCCGAACCAAGTCGCAAGATCATTGATGCTGCCATTGTCATTGTGTTGCCCTAGAACGTTCCCTAATCAGAAAGGACTTTTGTTGGGATGAAACGTTGGCTTAGGCTAATGGTGGTGGAAGGCTACAAAAAAGGTTTAGGTCTGGATGTATTTAGAGTGGTTTAGACTTAGGGTTCGCCTATTTTTATTTTGAAAAGGTGATCTGTATCTCCTCACAGCGTCTCTCGAACTTGTTTAGGTTGGAGATTTGGGTCGAGCTCAGATTAAGTGTCTGATTTTTTGACTTTTTTGATTTTTTTGTACTTTTAGCCGTTCACAGTTTATCCTCATGCGGGCCAGGAGTATTTCGATGTTTTTGCTTTGATTCTCTTTTCTTTTGTCTTTTTTTTTTTTATAATTGTAATTGTTGACTTGCCCCAGTCTTAGGTTATGAATGAATGTGATGGCTCAAAGGGGTTGACTAGAGTTAGATAGTTTGTTTGGGATAGCAAAGATGGCCTTTCATCATCTCAGGGTCAGATCTTAGGCGTAGTATTTCTTGACAGTGTCAGCATTGATCGGTTGCGGGAAGACTTGTCCGTCCATCTCCGTAAGGATCAGAGCTCCTCCTGTCATTACCTTCTGTACTATAAATGGCCCCTCATAGTTTGGTCTGAATTTTCCTCTAGCGTCTTCTTGGATTGGCAGGATCTTCTTCAGTACAAGGTCTCCTGGTGAAAAATCTCTGGGTTTGACCTTCTTATTGTAGGCACGAGCTATTCGTCGTTGATAGATCTATCCGTGGCAGATGGCTGCAAGTCGTTTCTCTTCAATTAGATTCAGTTGATCAAATCTAGCTTGAATCCATTCAGTTTCATCTAACTCTGCTTCTTTTAAGATCCGAAGGGAGGGAATCTCAACCTCTACTGGTAAGACTGCCTCCATTCCGTAGACCAATGAATACGGAGTTGCCCCTGTCGAAGTTCTGAACGAGATTCGATAGACGTGGAGTGCAAAAGGCAACATGTCATGCCAGTCTTTGTACGTAACTGCCATCTTCTCGAGGATCTTCTTGATATTCTTGTTGGCTGCCTCGACTGCTCTGTTCATCTTTGGTCTATACGGTACAGAGTTGTGGTGAGTGATCTGGAAATCTTCGCACATCTTGATCATATCTTTATTCTTGAATTTTTTGGCATTATCTGTCACTAGTCCGCTGGAAAGCCTATATCTGCAGACAATGTTGTTCTTGACATACTTCAGGACATTGCTTTTCGTGACGTTGGCGTATGAAGCAGCTTCTACCCACTTGGTAAAGTAGTCGATGGCCACTAAGATGAAGCGATGCCCATTTTCAGCTTTTGGTGAGATTGGCCCGATGACATCCATTCCCTAGAGTGAAAAAGGCCAAGGCATAGTCATGTTATGCAATTCTGACGGTGGAGCATTGATCTTGTTGGGGTAGATTTGGCACAGATGGCATTTGCGGACATGCTGATAGCAGTCGCTTTCCATTGTTGTCCAGTAGTATCCCATCCGCATAATCTTCTTTGCTAGCATATGACCGTTCATGTGGGGCCCACAGACTCCTCCATGTACAGTCTCGATTAGTCGTTTTGCTTCTGCTTCTGCCACACATCGGAGCAAGACCTCGTGGTGTGATTTTTTGTACAAAATGCCATTGTTGATGAAAAATTGCCCTGCCAATTTCTGGATAGTTCTACGATCATTTGACGTTGCATCTGAAGGAAGGGTTCGATCCTCGAGATATGCCCTGATGTCTAAGTACCAAGGCTTTTCTTCGGATTCTTCAACTTCGACGGGTAGACAATAGGCCGGTTCGTCCTGAATTCCAATCTTGATTGGGTCGATGACCAGATCTTCTGAAATACTAATCATGGAAGCAAGTGTGGCTAGTGCATCGATGAACTGGTTCTTAGCTTTTGGCATGTAAGTGAATGAGATTCTGTCAAAGTGTGAGCTTAGTTCCTCTAGATACTCGTGGTAAGGGACCAGTCTCTGTTCCCGGGTCTTCCACTCTCCAGTTGTCTGATAGACTACTAAGCTTGAATCTCCGAAAATATCAATCTCATCTACCTCGAGATCTAGTGCTGCTTTTAACCCTGCTATGCATGCTTCGTATTCAGCCTCGTTGTTAGAGCATTGGAATTTCAATCTGATGGCGATTGGCACATGGGACCCATCTGGTTTAACCAAAACTGCTCATATTTCGTTTCCTTGGCTGCTTCGTCGAAGTACATTTTCCAGCCTGGTTCTTCATCATCATCATCGTTTTCAATCTCAGTGAATAATATAGCTTCATCCGGGAAGTTTGTCTTTAACCGTTCGTAGTCAGGCAATGGGTGCTCGGCGAGGTGGTCCACGATGGCTTGCCCTTTAATGGATTTTTGAGTGACATAGGTGATGTCAAACTCAGATAACAGTAACTGTCATTTCGCTGTGCGACCTGTTAATGCTGGTTTTTCGAATAGATACTTCAGGGGGTCCATCCTGGCGATAAGCATAGTTGAGTAACTGAGCAAATAATAACGCAGTCGTTGAGATGCCCAGACTAACGCGCAACAAGTCTTCTCAAGTGTCGAATATTTCACTTCGTAATTGGTGAATTTCTTGCTGAGATAATAGATGGCCTGTTCCTTCCGTCCTGATTCATCGTGTTGCCCTAGCACACACCCCATAGATGTTTCTTGCACTGAGATGTACATCAGCAGAGGTCGCCCTGGAGTAAGTGGGACTAAGACTGGTAGATTGAGCAGATATTGCTTGATTTTATCGAATGCTTCCTGACAGTCTTTGTTCCACTTCTTCGGCGTATACTTCCTTAGTAATTTGAAGACTAGCTCACAGATGGGTGTGAGCTGAGCTATGAACCGACTGATGTACTGTATTCTCCCCAGAAAGCCCCGAACATCCTTTTTCTGAAACTGGTGCCTTCATTTCGAGGATATACTTAGTTTTCGTCGGATCTATCTCAATACCTCTTCTGCTGACTATAAACCCCAGTAGCTTGTTCGACGTTGCCCCGAATAAGCATTTGGCCGGATTGAGCCTTAAACTGTACTTTCTGAGCCTGTCAAACAGCTTCTTCAGATTCACCAGATGGTGTTCTTCTATGCCGAATTTAGCAATCATGTCATCTTCGTAGACCTCCATTTCTTTATGGATCATATCGTGGAATAAGGCGGTCATTGCCCATTGGTAAGTCGCCCCTGCGTTCTTCAGCCTGAATGGCATGACTTTGTAGTGGAACGTACCCCATGGTGTGATGAACGCTGTCTTTTCTTGGTCTTCTTCTACCATTTTTATCTGGTTATAGCTTGAGAAGCCATCCATGAATGAGAACATGCCGTGCCCTGCTGTACTATCAACCAGAGTGTCGATGTGTGGAAGTGGAAAATCATCCTTAGGACTGGCCTTGTTCAAGTCTCGATAGTCAACACACATGCGTACTTTTCCGTCTTTCTTTGGTACTGGGACGATGTTAGCTAACCATTCCGGGTACGTAGAGACTGCAAGAAATCCTGCTTCAAACTGCTTTATACCTCATCTTTGACCTTGAGGGTCCATTCTAGCTTCAGTCTTCTCAGTTTCTGCTTGATTGACTTACTTCCCGAAGCAATGGGTAGCTTGTGTACAACGAGGTCTGTATCTAACCCCGACATATCTCTGTATGACCATGCGAAGACGTCCTAATAATTCCGTAGGATCTCGACCATTTCTTCTTTCTGTTGTGGCGTTAGTAAGGCTCCAATCTTGACTATTCGTGGGTCCTCTTCGGTACCAAGATTAATTGAGTCTGTATCCTCGATGTTTGGCTAAACACCTCTCTCGTGATGTTCTACCAAGTCTTTGACTTCTTTTGGGGGGGTATTCCATTTCGTCCTCAGACTCTTCTTCTATCCTCATGAGGTCGAAGTTGAGTTCGAGATCGAAATCATACTCATCCCTTTCAAATTCTATTTTATTTGAGTACTCATTTGATGGAGACAGATCCCTTGAAAATTCTTTTTTAGATTTTTGAAAAATATCTATTTTTTTGCAATTTTGAAAGCTTTTTGATTTTTTTTATTTTTGAGAAATTTTTGATTTTTTTGCCTTTTGAGGAATATTTGTTTTTTTGTGATTTTCTGAATACCTGAAATAAGAAGAACAATCATGTAAATTTGTTAATAAAGATAGGGAGCCCCCAAAACAGTCTTTACCCGAGGACGAGGGCTCGTTATGATCCTCGGACAAATTGATGTCGCCTAACGGCATTTTTTTTTAGGCTTCGACAGCCTCAAGTGTTAATGGGAATTCTTCCCAATTATGCAATGTCTCCCCTTCTCTAAGGGGGCGGATGAGATGAGCAAGTGATTCGTTGGATGATTTGGATGGTGGTTCGGAGATGACCATGATCTCCACTTGATGGTTGTCAGATTGGGGCATAGTCCCTCCCAAACTCGGTGGGATGACGACTGATGCCCAGTCAATGCCTGTTGGAAAGGGTGAGTCTTCCTTTTGGTTGGTAACGATTTCCTCTTTGATGGATTTTGGAGCGGTCTCCGATGGACTTTCATCGGAATCCCCATTGAATAGAACATCAATGCCTTCTACGAAGGATGATTGAGACTCGACGATTGGGTCTTCTTGAACGTGCACTGCTGCGAAATTTACCTTTTTTGACTTTTTTGTTGGTTGTGGTTCTGATAAATTGTCGGGTCTGGTATGTGATCTTGGGAAGCTAACACTGATGTGAGGGACTCGGTCTAGATTCCAGATGTTCGGTTCACGATTTTGCCTTCTCGCTAGTCGAAGTTCTTTCTTTTTTTCGTTCATTTCTGCTATATCCCTTTTTGTGGGCCTAAACCCTAAACCAAAATAAGGATTATGCCTTTTTGCTTCGACTGGTGTAGCTCTTCCTCTTCCTCCCGGTCCCAACCCTTGCTTGGGTCGATAGCCTGCCTTTTCATGACCCGACCAATCATCAGACTTGTTTTTGATAGCTTTGCCTTTATCTTCTCATTTCCTTTCTTGATGTGATTGACAATAGCGAATTGGTATGAATGGTAGAGTGCCTTGTCCTTCGTCATCTCTATATCAATAAATGGCATGTCCGGAGCTTTGCTAGTCGGGATCAAGTTCTCTGCCAGTACCGATATCATTTTCTGCCCCATGATGAAGTTGAAGGAGTTATGGACTACTGCTCCAATTATGTCTCCGCCTAATTGGTCCTTACCTTTTGAATTGATGTGTGATGCCTCAGATTACGTTGTTGGGGTTGTGTTGGGACAAAGAGTAGATAAGAAGCCCTATGCTATCTACTATGCCTCTAGGACGCTCAATGGTGCCCAATTGAACTATTCCACAACTGAAAAAGAGCTCCTTGCTGTGGTTTTCACTTTAGATAAATTTCACTCTTATTTACTTCAAACTAAAGTTATTGTTTATACTGATCATGCAGCTTTGAAGTATTTGATGACAAAGAAGGAGGCCAAACCGAGGTTGATTAGATGGGTGCTGTTACTTCAAGAATTCGATTTGGAGATCAAAGATAAAAAGGGGAGTGAAAACTTAGTAGCCGACCATGTGAGCAGACTTGTACATGAGGAGGACACCTTACCCTTGCAAGAATCATTCCCAGATGAGCAGCTCTTTGGGATTGAGGTAAGTGAACCGTGGTATGCGGATATTGTGAATTATTTAGTTACTAAGCAATTTCCTGATACTTTACCTCAGTCTAATAAAGAAAAGCTTAAGAAAATGGCTAGATATTATATATGGGATAAACCTTATTTGTGGAAGCATTGTAGTGATCAAGTCATTAGGAGGTGTGTCCCTGAATCTGAGCATAAATCTATACTTGCCTTTTGTCATTCTGAGTCTTGTGGTGGACATTTTGGTGCAAGTCGGACAGCTCGTAAGGTATTAGATTGTGGTTTCTTTTGGCCCTCTATTTTTAAGGATGCATATATGTACTGCATGACTTGTGATAGGTGCCAGAGAACAGGTAACTTAGGTTCTAAAGATTAAATGCCCATGGCCCATATCATAACTGTTGAGATTTTCGATGTTTGGGGCATTGATTTCATGGGGCCGTTTGCTTCATCTAACGGTTTTCTTTACATTCTTTTGGCTGTTGATTATGTGGCCAAGTGGGTGGAGGCTAAGGACACCAGAACTAATGATTCTAAAGTTATTGCAGATTTCTTGAGATCTAACATATTTACTAGGTTTGGAGTGCCTTGTGCGATTATTAGTGATGGTGGATTACACTTCTACAACAAAACAATTGAGGCTCTACTGAAAAAATACAAATTGACTCACAAGGTAGCAACACCATATCATCCTCAAATGAATGGACAAGCAGAGGTCTTAAATCGTGAGATTAAGGGAATTTTAGAAAAGACTGTGGGTCCTACACGCAAGGATTGGAGTAAAAGACTTGATAATTCACTTTGGGCCTATAGGACAGCATACAAAACGCCAATTGGGATGTCTCCATTTAGACTTGTCTATGGTAAGGCGTGTCATTTACCAGTTGAGCTTGAGCATAGGGCGTGGTGGGCTGTTAAGTCTTTCTCTCCTCTATTTACTATGGTTGATTTCATTTTTTTTTTATTGTGTGACTTTCGTGAATACCGTGCTCATGTTTATATTTCTACTTACAGGCTTATTCTAATCTACATTGAGGACAATGTAGGATTTAAGTGTGGGGGAGGGATTTACAACTTTAATTTAAAAAAAAAAAAAAGATTAAAAAAAAATTATTTTCTTCTTAGAATTCCTTTCAACTCAATGATGAAACTAATTCTTAAGATAGATGGCTTGTAAATAGACTTGAGCATACTTTTACAGATAAAACAAGAAATGGAGTTAATTTTCTTATATTGTAGTCATACTTGGAAATTTTGATGCACATTAGCCTTGATTCGAGTAATCTGTTATCTTAAAGTGAAGCATGGAGACATATTGAATGATGCAAAATCACTCAATATTTGTGAGCTATTCGATCCTTATAATTGATTCATTATACATATCAATTTAAACTTCTTTTCTGAGTGCATCTTGCGAATATCATATTTTCTAGAACTTGCTTTAAACCCGCTTGAGACAATTTTACATGTTCAGATTTGGAGAAGACGGAGGCAAATTAGGATTTTACCACCATGACCAAATATCCTTTGTCCTGATTATGATTTGACCCTTAGATAGCCCTTTGAGCCTTTATTAGCCTATTTTCTTCATTAACCCACATTCACTTACTCTTCTGAACTTAAACACTTTACCTACTCTTTTCCTTGGAACTAGTGAGCTTGGATCTTGTTTATAAGGTGATATGAGGAAGGGTGGAAAAGCATAAGTTTTGGGGAGGATTTCATATGGTTCTAAGGTGTAAGATTTGTTAAAAAAAAAAAATTGTGATTAAAGGAGAAGTAGGGACATGAAAAGAAGTGTTGTGATTTAAAGAATACAAGTTCTGAAGAAATGGGAGCATTACAAATCTCTAAAAAAAAAAAAAACAAAACAAAAAAAATTTGATGATATCTACCCTAGAGTGATCGAAATGTGGTACTTAATGATGAAGACCCATTTATTGACATTTCTAATTGCTTTCTAGTTCTGAGGAAATTTTGTGATATCCTTGCTCTTCCTTTTTATGAACCCTTGACCCTTTAGCCCCATTACAACCTTTTCAAAGACCTCTTGATCCTTTGATGTTCTGTTTTAAATGTGGAGAGTGGGTGGACAAGCAAGCCTATGGTTTGAACTGTTTTCACAAGTGTTTGAGTGATTAGTGTAGCTAGCACCATATCAAATTGAGAGAAAACCAGAGTGATACATCGTGAGAAGTAAAGTTTGATACAATTTGTGCATTAACTTGAGGATGCATATTACACTTATATTTGGCTAAACACACACACACACTCCAAGTATGAATGCTATATAGTCTTAATAACTCTGTGACTTATTTTTGAAGTAAACTTGTGCTCTTCCTACTTTATTATGCCATACCATCTAAAGGATCTCTGAGATGTAAGTTGGAAGGATTAGAGTCATTTAATTTGTGTTATGTCATTATAGTATTTTTAATTAGTCTTCATCGTTTTCCTTGAGTTTCTACTAGGTTACATTTTGTTTTATTTTACCCGAGGATGAGCAAAAGTTAAGTGTAGAGGAATTTGATAAGAATGCAAAATGTCATATTTTTCTCCTTTAATATTTAGTCCTTTACACATATTTAGTACCTAAATGTACTCATTATTCTTTTATTTTGATTTAGGATGCAAATGGAGGTGTTAAGTGCAAAACGAAATTAATTGGGCGATTTTGGACAGTTTCGATATTATTTTGTAATTTGGGCATAACTCTCTCATCCGAACTCCGATTGAGATGATTCAAAATTCTGTGGAATGCTAAGAAACAGATCTACAACTTTCGTGTTTTGCGTTTTGAGAGATACAGGCTGTATCAAGGTCAAAATCGGGTTTAAAGTTACTATATGTACACTATTGACGCGAATTTGACACGGATTTGATTTGGTGTATTTTCGAAAGTCTCCAAATTTGGTGCACGAAAATTCCAACTGAAAACCACTTTCCTAATTATATTAGGACTTTATTTTTAATAATTTTTCCTTAATTAGTCAGATTTTGATATTGTTATTGGAGGATTAGATTTAGAATATTTTTATGAGATTTTGTAGGCTTCTAAGGAGGAAAAAAAAAAAAAAAAGAACGCGTAGAAGAAAAAAGAAAAAGGAGGAGACAAAAAGGAGATATATCTCTATCTCTCTCTCTCTCTCTCTCTTTCTCTGTATTTTTTGATTTTAATCTTTTCTTGAGAAGAAGAAGAACCAGAAACTTGGGGAACTAGGGGCCAACGAGTTATTGCCAAAAAGAAGGAGAAGTTGCTGCTTGTATTCGTTTTCAATCATCAACATCATCGCCATGAGGAACATCACCATCAACACATCTCAAACTTCTTTGGTTGTGTTAAAAAGTGTAACCCTTATGACTTTTATTTATTTATATTATTTCAACCCTGGTTGCTATTGGATTAAAGAACATCTTGTTGGATTCTTAAGTTGGAAATATTTAATTCAATGAGTTTGTCGCTTTCAGATTCATTAATTGATGTTTTCGGATTGGTGATATGTAGACACATGAATCAGTGAATTTAATTATGTATGCTGAATTTTCAGTTTGGTCATATTGAAAACTTTGATATTAACAGTCATTGAAACCATAATTGTATCTCTAATCACCTAATTGATTTGGAGTATGATTTAAAAGTGGTAAAAACTATGAACAATAGTTGTGATCTGAAAATTGCATGTTTTTTAGCCATGGACTTTTCCATAGGTTTGAAGAGTAGGTTATTGAATCATAATTCCTTTGGATCTTAATAATTTGTTTAAGATGTTGTAAGGATACGCTGAGTATTAACTTGATTGCTTAATCAAAATAACTAGGTGATGGACTTTTCCAAAATCCTAGGGTTTATCTAAGAAGGAATTTATAAGATGCATGATCTCTTTAGGCTTGCACTTTGATTCAATTCGGATATATAATTAAGGCATAAAATTTGTTGTCTATGTTGAAGCAATTTGATTAGTCATTTAATGAATTTGATTTTCTGAATTGTGAGAGAAGATGATCAATTGTAAATATTTATTTCTTTAATTTTTATTTTTATTTTATTTATTTTTTTAAAATCCGAATCGCCAAAATTGAAAACTCCTTAAATTTGTGTAATATGTTTGTTTCCAACTTGTTAATTAAACTAACTAAAATTTGTTATGACTCTTTAGAATAGGAGTACCCGCAATCCCCGGCCAATAACGATACCCTAGAAATCACTTTACTACAATCTTCTATAGGATTTATTGATGACTAAAAATATGGTCAATCAACCATCATGCCCTTGCATATGACCATGATGTTCAGTGGTTCGACGTGCCCCGTTCCCTCAGGCATAAATTCATTCTCTATGAAAATAATAGGATTGGGGGCCATGATCTGGCCGACCGTTTGTTCCAACTACGCCGGCGAGGTGGTTGTGGGTACATGTGATCTCCCCAGAACTCTCAGCAGCGCCTCTTGGTGCTCTTCTGATTTTTGCATCAGTCTCAGGATACTGATTTGAGCTGGCTACTTGTTCAATCTGTCCACTATGTTATGCTCACTCTTGAGAACGAGCCTAACAAAGTCTACAACTTCCTTGTCTGTCACCTTCATCTTTTCTTCCGCCTTCTCATCCTTATACAGCTTACCCTTTCCCTTAGCTTGCCTTTTTTCTTTATCAGTTACCTCTTTTGCAGTCTCTTCCGTTTCTTCATTGACATTCGTCCCATTTTCTGATAATTTTTGGCATTTTCCTGTGCTTGTCATATGGTCGATGTTAGCCACTATTGTTTCCTTCATTGTTTCGACCCCCGTGGTTGTGGTGATAGTGGTTTCATAGCTCCAGGGAACTGCCTGATCGGAGTTATAAGGGAATGGTTTAGGCGAATGTATGGTTATGGGAGGTGGATCGGATTTCATATTGAGGATGAGGGGTGGTGGTGATGGTTTGGAGGTAGTGGTAGTAGGAGGAGTTGTGTGAAGAGCTGATGGAATGACGAGTGGTGGCCGTGGAGACGAAGTGTATGATATGTGGAGGGGGGGTCGAGTTGATCCTTGAGAACATGGGGATGTGCAGGATATAACAAGGGGAGGCCGGGTCAAATTTCGATGATGTGGTGATTCGTAAGGTATGACTAAAGGTGGTAGGGTAGTAGTAGTGGGATGGATGGTGAGGTCGGCCAATCTGAGTGGTGGTAGTGAATTTTGCGATGGATTTGTTGTATGATGGTTGACTGTGTTAACCGTTGATATCCTTGATTCCTGGGTTAAGTGGACCCTGACTTTCGTCCCAATGGGTGCTATCAAATCAGAAGGATTAAAGTTGAGCTCTCCATCGATGACATTCACCCTGTGCCCACTCCCCTCTCCGTTGTGAGTAGGTAGGGGGTTTTGATTGATGTTCTATGGTTGGGGCGGGTTGGCAGGCCCATCCAGGATGAGAGCTTTTTTATCGATCAGGTTCTGTACTTGATGCTTGAGTTGCCAGCATTGGTCTGTCCAGTGCCCTGGTGCACCCATGTGGAATTCGTAGAATAAATTGGGGTTGTACCCTGGCCCTTTGGCAGCCTCAAGATTTGGCGGGCGTTTTGCAAGATACTCATCCCTGAGTAACATTGGCAGTAATTCTGATAGTGTCATGGGTAACCTGGTAAATACTCTGTTTATTCTGTTGGGTCGTGCCTGCTGGTTCTGCCCGTATAGTGGTGCCTGCTGTGCAACTGGTGGAGGATTTACCTTGAATTGGTTTTGAGATGGAGGGTTCCATGTTGGCGGTGCTGGTGCCCATGAAGTTGTCGGTGTCTGTGGTCTTGGTGCTGGCGAAGGGATGAAGAGGGGTCGATTCGGCTGTACGTTATTGACCTGTGTTTCTTCCCTCTTCTTTCTCGGAGGCACTGGCTTTCTCTAAGAAGGGATTCCTGTTGTTGCCCCTAGACTCGTGAAATCGAAGATCAGACCGGTTCGGATCTCGTCCTCCACCCGATCTGCTACTTGTACCAGGTTCGAGAATGTGCCTGTGGTGTGTCCCACCAGATGAGTATAGAAGGCGTGCCCTAGTGTTGAGATAAACGTAGTGTTCATCTCTTACTCTGTCATTGCGGGCCTTACTTGTGAGGCGGACTCTCGCTATCTCTTTGCATACTCTTTCACCGTTTCCCGTTGCTTTCTTGTCATTTTGGCAATGTCGTTTCGATCTAACCCTACATCAGTATTGAACCGGTAATTTTGCCAGAACATTTCGGCTAAGTCTTGCCAGTTCTTAATGAGTGAGTGATCCAATCCAGAAAATCATTTGAGCGCCGGTCCTGTTAAGCTCCTTTGAAACAGTTGCACCAATAACCTGTCATCCTCGCCATACTGACACATGGATCCACAATACAACTTCAGATGCGATAGTGGACACCCTACTCCATTATATTTTTCAAATTCTGGACATTTGAACTTGGTTGGTAATTGAGCATTGGGGTGAAAGCACAGATCCTTGAATCGGGTTCCGCTCATAGTGTTGAGGCCCTTCATCCTCCTCATCTCTTCCTCTAGTGATTCGATCTGCTAAGCCAGCTTTTCATCTGTTGCGCTTTTGGCTTCCAGAGCCCTATATCACATTCATCGTCCGGAATGACTATAGGGGGTGGTCTATTTTGTGGAATATAGAGTGGAGGCCCCTGGTATTCAGGTACTGCAAGCGGCATTGTGGTCTGTGGTCCCTGTGGGGGTTGCTCGGGTAACTCGTGATTTGACCCGAATGCGTGCTGTTGTATCGTTTGAGCTTGCAGGATGCTGGCATTGGCTAACACGGTACTCACTATCTTTTCTTGTCTCTCAATTATCTTTAATAGTGCTGTTATCTACGGGTCGATACCTGACGCTTCGATTACTGGGGTTGTGTTGGTTCAGAAGAACTCATGGTGACGGTAGACGATCTGAGAAAATAGGGAGGCATTTCTGGCTGCTTGTATTTCTTTCGCTTGGCCACCTGTGGGTACAGACGACCAAGTGTTACTATCTTGTTTACAAAAATAAAGATGTATGATGTTTTATTAAGTCGGGTAAGTTGTTTATTATGAGTTTTAGCGAAAAAGTAATTTCTCGGCGCGGAGCCGGCATCAACACGGAGTTGGTAAAATATTTTACAAAATAATTACATCAGCACGGAGCTGGCATCGACACGGAATCGGCATCCACACGGAGTTGGCATCAGCACGGAGCTGATATCGACAAGGAGTGGGTAAGATTTTTTTAGGAAAGGTAATTTCATCGGCACGGAGCTGGCATCCACACGGAGTTGAGAAAACATTTTGAAAAAGTAATTTCATCAGCACGGAGCTGGCATCGACATGGAGTCGAAAAAATATTTTGAAAAAGTAATTTCATCAGCACGGAGCTAGCATCGACACGGAGTCAGGAAAATATTTTGAAAAAGTAATTTCATCAGCACGGAGTCGGGAAAATATTTTGAAAAAGTAATTTCATCAGCACAGAGCTGGCATCGACACGAAGTCGGGAAAAGTAATTTCATCAGCACGGAGCTGGCATCCACACGGAGTCGGGAAAATATTTTGAAAAGGTAGTTTCATCAGCATGGAGCTGGCATCGACACGGAGTCAGGAAAACATTTTGAAAAAGTAATTTCTGAGATAAATCGAGTTGGAACATCCATGTTTTTGATAGCCTCCAATTCAGTTATCTGAAATCATTGTCGGCCAGGCAGATCTCCAAGGAAGAGGCGGTGCACAATGGCACTCTTAAATCACCTTGTTCCCTGAATAGACGTAGTCTATCCCCCTCGTATCGGCAGGGTAAGATCTTTCTAGACACCGACTTTGATCAAGGACTGCAATTGGTGCTTTTTGAAATCTGGTTTTTTTTTTTTTTTTTTTTAAAGTTGAATGCATTTGAGTCGATCAATTGGTTGTTATCTTTGTTAGATCGTGAACTTGGTTCGAAATTGGATCTGAATCTGGGTTGCTGACCCAGTTGAAAGTAGATCTGGGTTGTAAACTCAATTGAAATGAGTTGGATCTGGGTCGTGGACCCAGTGGGATCGGATCTGGGTCGTAAACCCAGTTGGATTGGATCTGGGTCGTGGACCCAGTTGGAAATGGATCTGGGTCGTAACCCATTTTGGAATGGATCTGGGTCGTGGACCCAGTTGGATTGGATCTGGGTTGTGGGCCCAGTTAGATCGGATCTGGGTCGTAACCCAGTTTGGAAATGGATCTAGGTCGTAGACCCAGTTGGATTGGATCCGGGACGTGGGCCCAGTTAGATTGGATCTGGGTCGTAACCCAGTTGATTGGATCTGGGTCATAACCCAGTTGAAAATAGATCTGGGTCGTAACCCAGTTTGGAAATGGATTTGGGTCGTGGACCCAGTTGGATTGGATCCGGGTCGTGGACCCAGTTAGATTGGATCTGAGTCGTAACCCAGTTGGATTGGATCTGGGTCGTGGACCCAATTGGAATGGTTTGGATCATGGGCCCGGTTTAAATGGATACAAATAGGGGCCTGGTTCACAAAATCATTTTGAGTTGGAAAATCCACAAATTCTTCCCCCCTTTTTTTTTGTTTTTGTTTTCGTTTTTTATTATTATGTTTTTTTTTTATATTCTTTTTTTTTTTTTTTTGAAAACATTGATTAACAAAGTCCATTTTACTCAACTCGTCTAAAACTTGGGATTTTTCTAAGAGTGCCGTCAACGTTTGTAAATAGGCCCTCTCAAAAATAGATTGTCGAGTTCAACCTATAGGGTCGAGTTCACTCTGGTCCGTGTTAATGGCACGGATGAGACATCTATTATTTCAACCGTACTCAAGACACGGATAAGGTGATTTTTCGTTTTAACCGTGTCTGGAGCACGGTTACGATCTCCGTTGTCTCATCCGTGCTTTTGGAACGTATGAGACACATTCGTGCCTAACCGTGTTATGACACGGACCAGAAAGAAACCCAGTTTCTGCAATCACAGAAACTGGTTTCCTTGCCACTGTTTTGGATGTCTCCCATTGTTCTAAGTCCTTTGCTCACTGTTTTTTTTTTTTTTAACATTAATGTGATGCATTCCTCCCCTTTTACCTAAGGGGAGATGGAAGGAGAACGAAAATAAATGTCCTACAATTTACGCATGCCTCTTCGGGGCTTACAACTTGGGCTTCAAGGCCCGACTACAACTTGTACAATTACAACATTGCTTGGGTGTCGACATGACATCAAAAATTTGTGTCCTAGCTCATCTAGCCGGGCATATGCATGAGTTTAATAGGTGGCTTCATGGCTACCCGATATTCAAACCTCGATGCATACCGAAGTACACACGTCGTTGGTTGGTGATCGGGTTTGATGTGTTCATTCCCGACACTTGAAATAACGATCTCAAGCCGTAGAACTACTAAGCATCGGGGCTATGTATATTGAGGGTAGGGTGGCTTGGAAGTATGGCTATGCTCGCAAGTGCACATGTGCATTTTTTTCCGTTTCTTTTCATCGACCCCCTTACAAATACATCATACAAGCAACGAAAAATAAATAAATATTACAATGGACCTTGTAATAAAATAGAAAAGAAACATAAGAAACCACAAACAAACCATGTTAGTAATACAAATCTATGTTTTTTTTCCAAAAATGACTGAGTTGTCACAAGAGGTGAACCATGGTATCCCCAGCGGAGTCGCCAGCTGTAGATACGTGATTTTCGTCGTTAGGACGGCCACATCTACGATGATTTGGAGTCGCCACCATTCAAGTTGTAAGTGGGTGTGAATGGTCACCCGATGTATATTTTTTGCAAAAAAGTGACATTTTTGGCGTTAGTGACTCACAATGGACAAGGATTGATTGAACCTAGAGATTCGGGTAAGCGGTTCGGTTGGAGAAAAGGGAAGGTGTTAGGCACCCCTTTCTCCCCACCAAGTGACGGTAACCTCTACGTAACTCGGTCCTTTTGATTTAAAATAAAAAAAAAATTGTGACACGTGGGCGCATTTGTACCCTAGATGGGATTTGTTTTTGGCTCGATCATAGGATCATCTCATTGATAGAGATGATCCTCGCGGATCTTTAGCCTTGGGGTCCACTCATTTAAAAATAAAAATGAAAGAGAAGGAGGTATTTAGAAGAGGGAGAAGGAGAGGATAGAGAGAGGGTGGGTGCTTTGAACCCACCTTGAAGCTTCAAGTTCTTCTTTTCTTCTTCTTTTTAACTTCTCCTGAGTCCTTAATGAGTTGAGAAGGAAACCTTTCTTCTCTAGAATATGATATGAGAGAGCAGTGAGGATGAGTAGAGAGAGTAGATTTTTTTCTTAGGAAGACTTGGTACCCATTTTTGGGATGAGAGGGGAGATATTTATAGATGTTTGGAGGAGATTTTGGGGTATAATAGGGTGAAGAGTTGAGAGAATAGAGAATAGCATGGGTATTTGAAGTGAAAGGTGTGAAATTTAAAGTGGATTGGAGGGTAAATGTGTAATGAGTGAAAATGGGTGAGGTTTAGATCCAAATGGGTTGGATCCTACCCAAATCCATTTGGGTAGAGTGTTTGGTGGGATGAAATGAGTGATAGTTGATGGGGGGAGTGGGGGTGTAAGAGGGTTGTTTAGAGGAGGAGTGTTAGGTTGGTTGATGAGGGAAGGTGTGTAGATTTAGGAGAATGGGTTATGTAAGAGGTTGTTAAATTGATTTTTGGGAGAATAAAGGAGATGATGCCATGTGGTTGATTGGTTGATGGGGGTTGTTTGATTAGAGAGAGGAGTGTGGGTTAGTTGATTGATGATGAAGGAAGTATGGGTTGAGGTGATTTTGTTGGAGTGTTTTAAGGGAAAGTGATGGGTTGATTTGTAAGGGATATGGGTGGTGATGTGGGTGGTTGATGATGTTAGAGAATGGTGATGAGTTAGGATATGGGTTGAGGTGATTTTGGAGAGAGGTGATGTGGGTTAGATAGAGTATTTAGAGAATGGTGATGGGAATGGGTGATTAGATGAGGGAGGTGAAGGGTGGTGATGACATGTGTCATCTTTTGATGTAGAGAGGATGATTGGTTGATGTGGGTAAGGGTTGATGGGTTAGGGTTGTGGGTTGGATAATGAATTGGGTATGGTTAATGTTTTGTTGATTTTTGATAGATGGGCTTGGGCTTTTAGAGGGTTGTAGGGTATTTTGGTTTGGATGGGGTTTGATTCGAATGGGATTTTTGAATGTGGGTTTGTTTTACAGTTTAGGTAACATGGGATTGGTTTTGGATTAAGGATGAGGTAGGAAATGATTTTAGGAAAGAGTTGAGGCCTTGTGGGCCTTAGGTGGGTTTTTAAGGTATTTGCGAATTTCGAGGTGGAGTGGTGGATGATAGATGATGGGTAGGTCTCCCAAGTCTCACCTTTTTAATTTTTCAATTTTTTTGTATTGTTTTCGAAGTTATTGATTTGATCAAAAACGCCACGTGTTTGGCAATTTGGGCCCGTTGGGGAATTTATCGATTTTTGTGGATTTAAATGTGGAGCGACGAAGGTTGGGACGACGTGGGATGAGTCCGGTCATTTTGATGAATCATCTAGACTATTGGGTGGTCTTAGGGGCATCGATTTAATCGAAATTGCCACTTTTTAATGTTTTGGGCCTTAAAGGCCCGTTGGCCTATTGTGTCGGAAAATCGATATTTTGAGTGGAGCAGGGTAGAAGGGAGATAGCCGAATCCTTTTGATGGACCTACTAACCCATTGAGAGGTGTTAGAGGCTTGGATTTTGGCAAAAATGTCAGATTTTAATGCCTCAGGCCTTCGAGGCCCGTTGGCCAAATTTATCGGAAAAACATTTTTTTTGGGCCCTTTCGAGTGAGGGCCCGTTCAAATTGAGGTGTCTACAGCAACAAAATAAACGTGCTAATGGTTTGTGCAAAGTAGGGTGGGGTGTGCCTGAGGTATTTTCAGATGAATAGGCCTATGGGCCTGATCAGATAATCACAATATGGATTTCATATCCATAATATTCAATTCAAGATCAAAGCATGCACATCATAAAGATATATCAGATCATGGCATATCAAATGGGCAATCACAGAATATTCAATCAGATTTAACATTGAAACCGGTATAAAATGAATCAAAACAAATTTTTTTTTTTTGTTTTATCTTTATGGTCCAATCAAAGATCATTTTGGGCAACCTTAAACAAGTTGAGATTTCAAAGAATATATTAAGTTATGAATGAAATAATAATTGTCAAGATAATAAATTATGATCGTTCTTAAAAAAAAAATTATTTTTTATTATTTCTTTTAAGAAAACAAATTGATTTTTATTGTGCTGAACAACACCAAAAAACTTCTCTCTTATTTGAAGAAATTGATTTTTTTTCTTTTTTCTTTTTTTTTTTTAAAAAAAAACCTAAAAGAACTTTTTTTTTTTTGTATATGTTGTTGTAGCTAGCAATGCACAACAGCACAACAGTAACAATAATACACAACAGCAACACACAACAACAACAACGACATACAACATCAATACACAACAGTAACAACAACACACAACAACAACGACACACAACAGCAACAACAACACACAACAGTAACATTCAGAAAAATTGAATTTTATTTTAGGTAAAAAAATATTTTTTTTATGATTTTTTTATTGAAATCCTCTCCTCATCACGAACAACATTAAAAAAAGTAATTTTTTTATTTCTTAGCGCATCACTCAAAAATAATTTATTTGATAAGAAGATGAAAAATAAAAAAATTAGGTCATCTTGGCAATGCTCCCATACTTGGGATTTTTCAAGTCTGATCCACAATAATCCCTAGTGGAGTCTCCATTGAAAGCGCCCTCGATCCGCGGGGTATGCGGATCCACTTTTGACTTTAAAGTTTGGGAATCGCCACCTTGTTATTATGATATAGGAATCGAACATCGACTCTAAATGGATAAAACAACTAATCTACCAAAAAAAACTAATTCCAGGGATCAAGTTACGGAGCTGGCGGAGATATCCCCTTGATTAATATTCTTTGCTTCATTCTGTCACCGGTTTCGCTTCAGATCTCCAAGACGAAGTACCTCCTTCTTATATCTGAATCTTTCTGATTTGTTAATGGATTTCTAAGTGTTTTTGAAGGGTTTTTGGGTATCTTTTAAGCTAAAGTTGGGGTATGGATGTTAGGTAAGGAGTTAGGACTTCAAAATTAGGATTTCGAGGAGGTTGGGAAAGTTTTTTAACCTACTTTTCTTAGGGTTTATTTTGACCTACGAGATTAGGGTGTGGAGACCCCTATTTATATATTTTTTTAAGAGCTTTTTAGATAGAGTCAAAGTTAGATTATATTTCTTTTAGATAGTTTTAGAGTTTAATTAGAATTCTATTAGGGTTAGGGTTTGACCTTGGTCTTATTAGATTGATTAGGGTTTTGACTTAAGTCTCACTTGATTGACTAGAATTTAGGGTTTTGACTTAAGTCTTACTTGATTGACTAGATTTTAGGATTTTGACTTGAGTCTTACTTGATTGATTTAACTTAAAAAAAATTTTAATTTTAATTAGTATTTCACTTTACATGAATTAATGTTTTAATTATTAATTTTAGAATTTTTAATTATTAGAATTATAAAATTATTGTTTTGCCCTCGGAGAGGACTTTTGACGTTTTATGTCGTTTTTTAATGTTCTAGGATGTTTTTGAATTGATTTTTCGTAAGAAATTCAATGAGAATATTGGTTTGTGTCATTTATGAAATTTTTTGTGCAAAATGGTCGTGAACTTTATGAGGGGATTTTTGTAATTTTGTCGAATTTTGTGAAAATTGACGAAATGGTTTATTTGATTTCGATATATTGTTTTATGTGTTTGAAAGGATTTTCTTAAGCGTAATGTAGGTTCTAGGATGTTTTGATGTTAGGGGTATTTTGATAATTTGGTCATTTTTTAGTAATTTTTATCGTGAAGCTTTTTTTTGTTTGAAAAATGATGATTTCTATGTTTTTTAGGCCCATTTTCCTAGCGTAGCGTGATTTTTACAGTTTTGTTTGCTTGAGATACCTCATCCAAATTTCTGAAACATATCTGGTAACAAACAGAGCATTGGAATAACCATCCATCATTGGGAATCGTGACAATTGGGTTGACGAGTTGATTAATCAGCCAAGTGCAAAAATTGGGTGTTAACACTTCCCCTCCCCTATCTTTGGTAGATTGGACTTTGATTCGGTTGAAAGTATAGGGGTTGTAATCCCTTTTAAAACTAAACTAGTTTTAATCCCAAAAATTGTTTTGAGGTAATTGGATTCGGATCCCTCTTACTCCATGAGAATGGAACCCTGCATCTCCGACTTTAGGCTCTAAAGTAAAAAAAAATGGGAAGTAAAGGGTAAGTAACAATGGTTACCCAATAAGCCCACAAACAATTCCTAATAATAACCTCACCTAGTATGATCAAGTAATCATACTAAATCATTTCAAAATATGCAAGCTTTACAAATTAAACTACAAGTAACTGGTACATATAGCTATGGATGAGCAACTAAATAGTTTAAAAATAAACATACATCCATCATCAGTAATCACTATATATTTTCATTCTTATACAAATAAATTGACAAGTTTGAAATGTTAGTCATGTTTTTAAGTTTATAATTTGAAATAGAACAACAGATACATATTACACAATGCTGGAGTAATAGAATTAGAGAGTTGGGATTCATGACTGGATCACTCCCAATTTGGACATGATGTTCCAACATAAATTTAGTTTTTAGTTCCTGATTTTGTGGCCAGTCGCTGTGCTTACTACACTTGGTGATCATTAATTTGGCTCAAGCGGACCGTTTGACTTGACCGTAAGCAATGGGTCTCTTTTTAATGTGTTAGAATGTTTGACTACTTCTAGATTGTTAATTATCACTGACTAATCATCTTTGTCTATGCCTATCAGGTGTGCATATAATTTCAAATATACAACATTTATATACGACCACTTTTACAATACAAGTTAACTAATAAAGATAGAAAGGACTGGACCCGAATTCCAATTGTGACTCCACTCTCATACGCATCTCATATCACATATGAGCTTGGTGGTCCCTACCATATATCCTAGGATAATACACCACTCCGAATGATATGTCGTACTATCTTTTCAGGCATTCACAGAATCTTTAACATCTCACAAAATAATCATGTATATATATATCATTTTCATTTAAAAACAAAAAATAAATTAACCATACAAGGTTGAGAGTGGATATCCAACTACCATGAAACCGTGGCTACCCGGCCTAAAAGAAATAGTAGAACTCGGAGCCTCTATGCTAATAGAATTTAAATAAACATTCGACCAATTATTATCCTTGGATATCCCTTCACCAACCTACACATAACACAACATTTTAAAATGTAGACATCACCCTCGAGTGTGATTCTGGCATTTTACCGTTTCATCCCTTTGCCCATTTTTTGATGTTTTCACTCCTCAACTGTAAAACCCCGAGTTTTCGATTTGTATCTCAAGAAAAAAAAAATAGAATTTTGAGAAAATCTTGAAAGTGGGACTTAGGGTAAAACTTTAGGATGTTACTGATCATTTTTAATGGAATCTGACCTCACCATTGGATTCAAAATGATCAGAAAACAAACTTTAGCCTGTAAGCATGCTCAAATGCGAGTCCAAACAGAAAATTTTCAAAATCCTTGATTATCGAATCGGAAAAGATTTGGCTAAAATAATGACTTTCTGGTAGAGTAAGAATTTTTAAGATTTGATCATACCATTGCGTTCATAACAAAAAATTATTGAAAATGGACTATTTACTTGTCAATTTCAGAGTCTAAAAAGTCAAATTATCGTCAAAAACGAAAACGACGTCAACTTTAGGGTCACATTGGGCTAAAAATGTAAATTTTTGTTAGAGATAGAATTTGTAGAAATTTATCACACCATTAGATCCAGAATAAAAAATTAAACGAAATAAAATATTCATACGTCACTTTTGAAGTCCGGACGGTCAATTATTGTCGATCGAAATAATAGGCGAAATACCGATTTCATCCCAAGACTTTATATACATAAATTTTTTTATTTTTTTTCACTATTCATCTTCCAAAGTCGTCTAAAACCAGCCAATGGTTTTTAAGAAAAAAAGTATTCGTTTTTCTCCGAATTTCTACTCCAGATATGTCCCAAACGACTCGCCGTCGACTTCCGACGTAGAAGGGAGAAACGTCCGCAACCTCATTCTCTACAAAATTCACCCAAGTTCCTTTCGTTTTCTCGTCTTTTTCACCCCGTATCATAAAAAATTAGTCGTATATATATATATGGGGGTTTCGCAAATCCGACTTCAGATTTCATCCATTTCGGGATCAAACCGTCCTCTGTCGCAGTAGGGAGAAATGACGACGGCGTCGAGATCTTCGAGACCAACTGGTTAGATTTGAAAATTAACCACCTTGAAATTTGATTTATCTCGATTTTTATGCCAATCGTCTCGATTTTTGCGCATGCACTTCGATCATCTCGCACAGAAATAGTAAGGAACTCTCAATTTCTATTAGTAATTGTAGATTGTCAAAATTTCATTTAGGATTTTATTAAAAATTTGTGGTGAGTTTCTAAAAATATAGAATTCAATTGGTTATTTCAAATTCACGCCAGAACTTGTATATTTGATATATTTGCACCTCTCGGACCCGGTTTTGATCTAA